>NC_091228.1:3770860-3853360 GCF_040958095.1 Procambarus clarkii
AAATACTCAGTTTCTGACCAATTCTCACCATTTTTACACTATTTGCAAAGTTCTTAGTTCTATGGTGTCCTCGCTGTCGTTTAGTCATAAACCCATAACTTTTGGAGTTATAAATTTTTTGCGTCTAAATTTTGCACATATATGGAAGGCCACATTGAATAATTTTCTTACAGTAAACTATTCTCTCAAACAATATTTTTCAGTGAGGAACATAAATATTATATGCCATTCTGAGACCATAATGAACAAGATAAAAATTGGTGAAGTTTTAATATTTTTAACCTTAATTTGAAATTGGAAGTTTTTTTTTTTTTTTTTTTTTTTTTTTTGTTCATAGTATCATGTTGGTCTATTAGGAAAATGTTGGAGCATTTACCATGAAGATATTATTCACAAAAAATTTGAGTGTGTTTGAGGAAGTTTCGTATACAAGCACGCCCCTTAAGTCGATATTTTAGGCCTGTTATGTTGTTGATCTAGTTCTAAATGCACTGACCAAAGAGGCTATGGAAATTTTGCTATAAGTGAACGATATGAGTGCAGAATGCAACCCAATGTTCAACCTGCAATATGTACTGTGACTCCTTTAATTCATAGGACTTGTTTCAACAAGATCCCAATCTAAAATTACTACTAAACAGAAATATTCCAGTACAGTACACTATTCTGACAGGCCTCTAGGGTATATCCTCAAATGGCCCACTTATCAATTTTTCTGATAGAATAAGAGACCTGAAGGTCAGAACAAATGTCATCATTAGTTGTCATTACAGCCAGTTGGTCCAGCACTTCTTGAAGAAAACTATCTAGTTTTATCTTGAAGACACCTACAATTGTCCCGGCAATATTTCTTATACTCGCTGGGAGGATGTTGAACCAAGGACCTCTGATGTTTATACAGTGTTCTCTGTGCCTATGGCACCCCTGCTCTTGGTTTACCTGGTCAAACATAATCTAACAATGTCTAAGCTTGCATGGATGTGAACTATTGAGCTACAAAATGCTGACCTTAGTAAGCATAGTTGTGAATGAAGGAAATGTTCTAGTCATATCTTGGGTGTCCATCATTGCATTCATTGCAATCTCCTATTTGGAGATTGTACTAGCACCTGGGTGCAGAGACTGCATCTCTGTGCTTGCTCGGTGCACTTCCTGGCGTAGTGGGAGTACTGTACTGGTAGCACTTGAAGTCTTGCTAGAGCTCCGTGAAGCATTCCTTAGTCACGTGGGTGGCATGGCGATTACTGCGCACGTAAGTCCGTGGCATGGGTCACTGTGATGGATGTGGTGAAGGTCACCTTCAGTGTTGGTCTGCGGTTGACTTCAGCGATGGAGATGGTCTTGATTGCTACCGCTGGTAGTGTCAGGTTCTGGTCGTTTATGCTTGCGAGGATGTCAGTGTCGTTGCGGTCAGTGATCCATGTGCTGATATTCTTGTCCGCCAGGTAGCATCATGGTGGCGTGAGGGTGAGGCCGGCGTCTTGCAGGGTGGTCGTAGCGGTGGTGGTGAGTATCTTCTCAAGGTCCCAATCACCGGAGAAGAGCAGGTGATCACACACATAATGTATGTGTTAATGCCCTGTAGCCATACTGGCTGAGAGCTTTCTCCCCATGAAAAAAAAAATATCAGTTCGTAATATCCCGCCAAATTAGAAGGTGGTGGAGGCCAAGACCGTCAGTAGTTTCAAAGCGTTATATGACAAAGAGTGCTGGGAAGACAGGACACCACGAGCGTAGCTCTCATCCTGTAACTACACTTAGGTAATTACACACTCGTGGTTGGTGGAGATTTGGACCAAAATCTCAGCGGTGGAGAAAATGAAGTTCTCCCAGAGGCGAACCTTGACCCTGTGATCAATTGACAGATTGATTTCACTTTGTTCACTCAGCTTCAAAGTAGCAATACCACACAACATTTTGAATCCGCCCTACGAGACCACCAAACAACTTTGCTGCCAATACAAACTCTGCTAGCGTTTCAGTCTTTTATTTTTGGATTTGCTTCGTGTGAGCTTTATATCTGGCTTTGTTGTGTGGGGTTGGCTTCTTTTGCATTTCGAGCTGCATTCACTCAGGGGTTTTCTTCGTTGGGTGCTCTTTAGGCCCTGCACTAACAAGAGTTGCTTTTGTTCCAGAGTTTGCCCTTGAGAGGCCAAGCCACCAGGGTGGATGTCTCACCTTGGGCTACTCATGACTCTTTGACCCCCTCTGTTTGATTGAGGACATTCAGATTGGTTGAGCTTGGGGCATGCACATTTGTTTATACAGCACATCACAGACACCTTTTGTGGTCTAGGAATGTTTGGCATGTGTTTGGTGGTGGTCTTTCAGCAAGTGACCCCAGTGCTTAGGTGTCCTGCTTTACTAGTTACCTTCAAGCCCACACAATTCTCCAACAGGTCTTTGGTATGGTTCATTATGGATTAGTCAGAGACGAGCACCATGGGCAAGGGTGCCAAGGCCAGAACCGCAGGCCGCAAGGCCTACACCCGTGGGAGGCCACATCCTGTACCATGAGAAGCCACATCATGGATGTGCTCAGAGTTAAAAAATGCAAGGCCACCACCAAATGCATACGAGCATTGTGGTATGCACAATTAAGAGTACTGGACAGCATAGGCAGCTGCCCATAAGAACTGCCACTTATCCTTGGCAGGGACAAGCTCTACCCAAAAACACCTGAAGGACTGAACTCACTTCCCACCAATCAAACATTCAGGGTCAGCAGAACCCATGCTATGCCCCTAAGGAATGAGAGGAGAGCAAAATTTAGGAACAATTGCACACTATATTGGCTATAAATGTAGGTAACTTGTAAGTGATGGCTTCTCCAAGCAACAAACCAAAGGAAACCATTCAGTGATGACTTTTCAGAAGAAAGTACAGTTTATAAAGAAGATTAAAATTAGCACTTATGAGTTAACATATGTTGATTTTAATTATCACCACCCAGTTTTTATACATGGTTACCTGGTATAATACCTGTACATCTATATGGATGTAATTAAGTTAACCTAGACCCTATGAAAAATCTCAAACTTCCCGACTGTTCTGTCAAACCTCAATCTTTCAGTTATTCCATCTCTTCGTTTGCAAGTCCAACCCAGGCACCTTCACCCACAAGATGTCTATGTACAGTAGTTTGGCAGCAAGCTTCCATGTTGCTGTGGTGCGACCGCTGAATCTGGTCCCACAACCCAGTTTTGCTTTTGTTTACCCACGGCAGACAAAACCCTTCCCTTCCTTCATCATTTTATATATGTACATACTTTTTGCATCCTGCCAATAGTGCATCAGGAAATGCAAGAAATATGTTGTTTTAAGACTTCAACAAGCAGTGAAGTCAAGAGAAATGTGATGAATTTTTATTGAAAAGTTCTGTTTATAGAGGAAGATGAAAATGGAATTTTGTTTGGGCATAATTCAAAGTTTGCAAATCTACTCTTCATGATATATTGATGGCTAAAGAATATTTTTTTGAAGTTATGCTAAAACTTATTGCATTGCATAACCCAGTTATGAATTGTTACATCACGAGTGATATAACAATGCACAACAGAAAAGTTATTAGTAATGCACCAAGTCGTGGTGCAGTCAACTAGAGCATGCCTGGGAACACCCAGCGCATAGGTGCGAACCCTCATCAAAGCTCCTGTTGGATTTGTAATGCTCATGTTAAGTGTTGACGAGGCTGGAAGAGGTACAGTACGGGCAGACATGTGATGAATCAAAGAAGTCAGTGCCAAGATGGCTGATAAAAGAAAAGGCAAAGCATTGTCACCAGCAAATGAAGTTTCATGATAATTGTGTGTACAGTGTGGTACAAGCCAAACCAAACCAAACTCTCAACATCTCAGCCTCATGACTCTTTTGAGGCTGAGGCTGGAGCCTCAGCCTCACAACCACAATACTCATCTAGACACCATTCAAAGATCATATGCAGAGAAACATCTAGATACTTGTTGAGTACCCAGATTGATTGTTACTGTGTTACAAATATTCTGTAGTGTTTTGTTTAAAATATCTAGTGAAGCAATGATGTATTATTATGTAAGTTTGTACATATTATTTTTCATGCCTGGGATTCAACCACATTTCCAGACACGACTATTCTGTACAGTATATCCAATTGCGATTAGAACTGAGGTGTTCAAAAGGGTACTGTAGTTCGGAAGTGAAATGTCGAGTGTACTGTAGTTTTAATTGCTTATTATTGTTAAGGTTATCTTGTACCACAAGCCAACAGATTATAATCAAATCACAATTTGGCATTTCCTGCTGGTCCGAATATTTCTGGACCACATTACCAGATAGAATAGCAGCAGAGTGGGTTGTAAGACACTTTCCTTAAGCTGTGCCTGGAATAGATTTATGTACAATATAGGTGCACATAATACTGTACATTGTAAACCTATATACAATGCTCAATCACTGCTTTTGTCAATTATCTGTATGTGTATATAAATAGTTAATCCACACATTGTGTAAACTAATGCAAAACATCAGATATATAATACCTAACATGAGGGATTATATTTATCAGTTCTCTCCTTTACTCTTATCAGCAAAACAGGCAGGTCCCCCAATTACGAACGAGTTACGTTCCGAGACTGTAAAGTATTTGGTCAGAACATGGATCAAAATTTCCCAGAGTGCAATGCTACACATGGGAGATGCATTCCCAGGCCAAAAAAAAAAAAAGCCACAAAATCAATATTTTGGGGGACAAACTGTATAATATAAAAAACCATAACAGTATTTACCTTAAATGATAAGATAAGAGTTATCCTCCTTGTCAAAGTTAGCTTGTTTTTGAAGAGTGTAGTAGTATAATTACAGAAATAAATAAATGAAAATACATATGCACTGCCCTGGTGGTCCGCCAGTTTGTATTTGGCCTCACAAGTGAGCACCTCCCCACCTCTTATCTCCAGCCCTAGGTCCCACCCCACCAACAGAGTAAACATGATCAAATCATGTGAGTGTGGGAGTCACTGAGGACTTGAGGCCACTGGGTATTCCACACACCCAGCCCCCATGCACCCCACCATACAATACTGTACTGTAGCTGCGGCACAGATGTTCGATGCTGTAAAATTCAAAGGGATGCTCCAGCGAGTTAGTAAAATGATTTTATGCATGAAGGAGGTACAGTACATGGGAACCTGGGAGAATGTTCATAAGGCGAATGTTCGTAAAACGGGAACTCCCTGAATTGCATCGAATCACTTCATGGATCAAATGGCTCCCTTCACCCAGAAAACTCTTAATGGACACAAAACACAAAATTCCTTCAATACTTGTTTATTTTTCGCCATTTTTATTACTCTTTACATGCAAATGTATAAGTTTTACTTTTTTTTTTTTGCACACAGGCAGAGGTACCTTAGATCTTTGCCACACTATATGGATTAAGGAAGACTAAGCTTTCAAATATTATCAGGGATAAAGCTATTACTGTATCTGACTTTTTCTCAAAGTAAGAAATACATAATAAAAACGGTAGCTTAGTGAAAATGAAGCTTAGTGAAGTGTACACAATACAGTCTAGAGTATTACAAGCAGAAGTGATAAATGAAAAACAGCAGTAAGTTGTTGGAAAAAAACTATTTACTCATGTTAAAGTAAGAGCAACTTTTTTCCATGAGCAAGTCCTGTTGCTTGTGGAAAAAGCCAGAGAAATTTCATTAGTGAACATGCATAACCACTGTTTGTAAACTGGTTTAGGATCTTCAAAACTACTGTGGTATTTGGTGGAACGAAGTCAGCTGATGCTGCTCAGAATTAGAGATGGTGCAGGATGAGACGTTAACAAGTAAATATATAATACCAGTACTGATAGGACAGTTATTCTAGCATATGTTCAACACAAACATACATACTGTCCCCAGTGGTGATGATGTTCCGAACCATAATGAAATCTGATCCAAGTAGCAACCCACGTGTTGCATTTCCACAATGGTCACCAAAGTTAAAATCGGCGAATGCCGATTTTAATGTTTAAAATTTCCCCATAGATATGAAGTCCCCACGATGCAGTGGTAAAACACTGACCTGACCTAACCTAACATTAAAAACTTTGTATTTTTGGTATAATAAGTCATCAAGATGTTATCAACAATATTCTTGGGGCGTTCGCCGATTTTCACTTGGTCGATCATTGTGGTAACGCAACACATGGGTTAACCCAATTGACAATTTGGTCAGATTCTAAAAAGGGTTCGACCAGTGTCATCACTACTGCCACTGGTAGCAGTGCTATTGTTACTGACCTAGGCTGACCATATGTACCGTTTTGAATGGGACAGTACAGTTTTTCATATTTTCCAGCCATCCCATTGTTTTAATAAAAAGTTTTTTGTATAAAAACTTTATACTTTATACTTTAATATTGGCCAATTATAAATTATTATTCATAACATGTAATCACATCAATATCATGGATACCAGTAATTTGAATCACCATGGAGTTGCATTCTTTGATACTAAATACTGTAGTCTAAATAATTGTATCTGCAGTGATTTATTCTGATAAAATAAAGATACATGTTGGCCAGCCTTGCGCACCTCAGATGTGGTGTCTGATTTGTTTTGTTTAGCTGGTATGCTAACCGGTGGCTTTGTTATTCTATCCTAGTGGTTTAAACAGTATTTTTTAAAGCTTTAAGTCTATCATTGCAATGACAAAGAGACAAAACTAGAGTTTTAATGACTATCTTGAGGTTATCTTGAGATGATCGGGGCTTTAGTGTCCCCGCGGCCCGGTCCTTGACCAGGCCTCCACCCCCTGGAAGCAGCCCGTGACAGCTGACTAACACCCAGGTACCTATTTTACTGCTAGGTAACAGGGGCATAGGGTGAAAGAAACTCTGCCCATTGTTTCTCGCCGGCACCCGGGATCGAACCCGGGACCACAGGATCACAAGTCCAGCGTGCTGTCCACTCGACCAACCGGCTCCCCGGTCTCTCAATATCTCCAGAAGATATTCAAATTTATTACACTTGACAAACCGTGTAGTGATGAAACAAGCCAGCATTGTAATGTACCTTTTTCCACTGCTCATGGAGGTAGAAACAACCAACCGTCATCAATGTATCCAGAAACATTAAGAAGATGAAGATTCTAGCTTTTAGTACGTAATTTTTTCTTAATTTTTAGTAAATTTTAGTATGAGTTCTGTCATTGAAGAATAATCATAAGCTCATTATGTTTATGTAAAAAACTTGTTTATTGTTTTACATTTTCATGTACTGTATATAGAATATTATATAACCTGTTTTTGCTATCACAATGTCCCGTTTTTGTCTCTGGGAAATATGGTCAGCTTGTACTGACCCCAGAAGTAGTGTGCCATCAAAACCCAATCCCCCCCCCCCCTTCTGTGCCAGGGCCATTGCCCTCTATAGCAGAGTGAGGAGTAGGGTCTACACCTGACAAAAGTTTGGCCTGTATTCATCACTACTACTACTACTGCTCTTTAAATAACCTACCATATTTGCTGGTGCATTGGATGCGCTTTTTTTTATTTTTAAAAGCATAAAAAAATTGCGTCTAATGTGGCCATACTACGGATAGGAGACCGAGCGCCATGGGCTAGGACGCCGGATGAGCATACTGGGTAAGTTCGCTATGCACAAAAATCATTGCTAATAAAAAATATTGAAAACAAGCCAAATTATCAATCTTATCACAAACTTATGAAAAATTGCTTACAATATGTCGACAGTTATGAGGGGAAGCTCACAACATATCACTTACCTCCTTACCCAGCATACATAACCCACTCCTGATATCTTGAGGTTATCTTGAGATGATTTCGGGGCTTTAGTGTCCCCGCGGCCCGGTCCTCGACCAGGCCTCCACCCCCAGGAAGCAGCCCGTGACAGCTGACTAACTCCCAGGTACCTATTTACTGCTAGGTAACAGGGGCATCCAGGGTGAAAGAAACTTTGCCCATTTGTTTCTGCCTCGTGCGGGAATCGAACCCGCGCCACAGAATTACGAGTCCTGCGCGCTATCCACCAGGCTATGAGGCCCCCATGGTACATTATGTCATACATACACATATGTCATACATTATTTAAAGACTGTGTTACCTTTTAAGAAATATTTGTTCATTAGCTAAATGACAAATGCACCTAGAAATTTGAAATGAATAAACTTTCATCCGCCTGTCAGCCATTTGCAATGAGTGGATGAAACTAAAACCATAGCACTGCGATGGTGCGCTACCACTAGGTGCGCCGCCCTGGTGGCCTGTCGCAGTAACATAAAACATTACATCCACAAATAAAAGTTTCCCAACCTATATAGCAATTCTCTTGCCCAAAATAAAAACAACAGTATACAGCTGATCTGAGAGAGGAGGTAAGAGCTGGGGGTACGGTTTCCCATAATGTACCAGTAAGCTTACCATTATGGTCCCATAATGTACCAGTAAGCTTACCATTACGGTCCCATAATGTACCAGTAAGCTTACCATTATGGTCCCATAATGTACCAGTAAGCTTACCATTACGGTCCCATAATGTACCAGTAAGCTTACCATTACGGTCCCATAATGTCCCAGTAAGCTTACCATTACGGTCCCATAATGTCCCAGTAAGCTTACCATTACGGTCCCATAATGTACCAGTAAGCTTACCATTACGGTCCCATAATGTACCAGTAAGCTTACCATTATGGTCCCATAATGTCCCAGTAAGCTTACCATTACGGTCCCATAATGTACCAGTAAGCTTACCATTACGGTCCCATAATGTCCCAGTAAGCTTACCATTACGGTCCCATAATGTACCAGTAAGCTTACCATTACGGTTTCCCATAATGTACCCGTAAGTTTATTTACTGCTAAATTTTGTACAATGTCCAAACCCATGGTTGAAAAACCAAAGGGGACACTGTTAAGCTAGATGTTATAGCATATGCAAAAGACTACGGTAATAGTGCTGCTGCTCTGTATTTTGGTCCACCACCACCAGAGAAAATGGTAAGGACTTGGAGGAAGTTTCCCCTACCAAACCACTTTAAAATATCTTTCAATAAATGTATGATGAAACATACAAAATTTGTATTTTTCCACAAAATATCCTTGTAAAATAGTGGTGTCTTATGTGAGTGTGTCTTGTACGCTGTCAAATACAGTAATCTATCCTAATGAAAATGCGAGATGAAATGTATGTTCTATGTGGTGTGCACAAGGTGTGACTTCACAATGGCAGGTAGTTTTTGGATCCTACTGGGTGCCAGGGTCATCGTTACTGCCCTCGGGGTGGTGCCAGGGACGTCATCATTCCCCGGGGTGGTGCCAGGGACGTCATCATTCCCCGGGGTGGTGCCAGGGACGTCACCATTCCCCGGGGTGGTGCCAGGACCATCACCACTCCCCGGGGCAGTGCCAGGACCATCACCACTCCCCGGGGCAGTGCCAGGACCATCCTCATTCCCCGGGGTGGTGCCAGGACCATCACCACTCCCCGGGGTGGTGCCAGGACCATCACCACTCCCCGGGGCGGTGCCAGGACCATCACCACTCCCCGGGGCAGTGCCAGGACCATCACCACTCCCCGGGGCAGTGCCAGGACCATCACCACTCCCCGGGGCGGTGCCAGGACCATCCTCATTCCCCGGGGTGGTGCCAGGACCGTCTTCATACCCTGGGATGGTGCCAGGGCCAGCACCACTCCCTGGGAAGGTGCCAGGGCCAGCACCACTCCCTGGGAAGGTGCCAGGGCCAGCACCACTCCCTGGGAAGGTGCCAGGGCCAGCACCACTCCCTGGGAAGGTGCCAGGGCCAGCACCACTCCCTGGGAAGGTGCCAGGGCCAGCACCACTCCCTGGGAAGGTGCCAGGGCCAGCACCACTCCCTGGGAAGGTGCCAGGGCCAGCACCACTCCCTGGGAAGGTGCCAGGGCCAGCACCACTCCCTGGGAAGGTGCCAGGGCCAGCACCACTCCCTGGGAAGGTGCCAGGGCCAGCACCACTCCCTGGGAAGGTGCCAGGACCAGCACCACTCCCTGGGAAGGTGCCAGGGTCATCACCAACACACTAACCTGTACCACTCTAGACTTGTTTACTCCACACGTCAGACTCTATAGAGACTCGCTGCTCTACATCCCTACACTCACTCTTCAGCCTCTTCCAGTGTTTCCTGGCCAGCCATCACTACCACTTGCCTCTCCTCCTACCACTTACGGATATCACCGGCGCGGCCACCACCATATACTTCCCTCCCCACACCAACATAAACATCACAGCCATGAATTTTCCCGCCGCGAACTGCCATTTTCTGCCCGCTGAGTCTACACACACGCGCACTAACTTGCTTTATCGACCCCTGCTGCTTGAAAGCCCTTCTCTCCACCACCAAAACGGCAGTTAAGTCCCCAAAATGAGATAAAGATAGACTTGGTATACGTAAGGAAGCAGTACGGAGTATAAACTGGAGTTAAAGGACCTACTTGGAGGAGCGCAGACAACGCCGGCCATGAGTCTCGCTACCAACAATGGTTGCAGTTCTCCAGGCTCTTGACTTTCATTTAACTCCACTTTAATCTTACTCGCCTACTTTGGTACATTTTATTAAATAAAAAAATATATAAGATTAAACAAACTGTATTTACTCCATGTTACTTATATCTTTGAGTCATTTTATTTTTGTTTATAACCATCGTTGGATAGTAAGATATACGGTTCTCAAGGCCATTGCTGTTGTCTGACAAAAATTCAGGAATAATATCAAACTATTCTATATCGGAGACTAGTCACACAAAATGATTCGCCAGAGGATTTCTATATACTGTATTTCAATATATTATACTATCATACAACGCTATCATCATAAAAAGTTTTTTCTCTATATAGCATCGTTATATAAAATAATAACAAAAATCAAAAACTAAAAAGTACCTAATTTCATCTTCATAGTTTTTTACCTTGTTGCTTTAAAATTGCACTGTATCTATTGCTACCCAATCTTCATGTAGTGCCTATTAATCTTGTTTCAATTACCAATCAAGCTGTCAATGTAATCAATCAGAGCTTTATACCAATGTGCTTTAATATACTAATCTCTCTCATCTCATTTTTTTCTTGCAATGTATCTGTTATCATTTTATTAATTCTGATAGAATTTACCTACTTAAAATTATCTGTTAGACTAAGGACCTGCCCGAAACGCTGCGCGTTCTAGTGGCTTTACAAGATTGTAAATACTATGCTATGTATTCTCACAAACCCAATGTACCTACTTGTATATAAATAAATAAATAAATAGTAATGTAGCGAGTTTATTATGTCAATGATATACTCGCTCCAAATTCTTATTAGCTTAAGGAGATGGCTTTGGTAAGTCTACTTAATCCACTAATGACAAAACTCATACCTGTTCCAGGAAATGTATATGTTTATCTCTCAGAATGTTCGGTAATACGTTTTTTGCTTGTGATGTGTGTCTATGGATGTATTAACACGATGTACTGATCGGGGTGTGAATAGCTTGAGCTACCTCATCCCTGTGTGTGTATTTTACCTCAATAAACTTATTTCAATTTCATACCTGTGCCCTAATTACAGTAGACACTCTTTCCAACCTATTAGGTGAGGTTGAAGATGAACCATGCACTCTTGAAAGTAAACTGGTGAGTATTCACTTCTCCATGGCTTATAAAACCTCACCACACCTCACCTAATAATTATTTATTTATTTATTTTTTATTTATTTATATATATACAAGAAGGTACATTGGATTTATGAGAGTACATAGTTAGGTTAGTTCATTTATTATGCACCCCATACCCATCTTGTTGGTGGTAGTGGAAAGAGTTATAGAGGCACATAATGGGCTCAGGGACTGAACCCCACAATTCATTTAGAGTACATAGCATTGATGTTTTTACATTCTTGCAAAGCCACTAGCCTGGCTAGTGGAGCGCCAGCCTGGCTATGCAGCTCCAGCCTGGAGTCCATACCTAGTTAAACACAAGACAAAGTTAAAGAAGATTCAGCGGTATGCCACCAGGCTCGTCCCGGAACTGAGAGGTATGAGCTACGAGGAAAGGATAAAGGAGCTGAACCTCACGTCCCTGGAAAACAGAAGAGTAAGGGGAGACATGATAACCACCTACAAAATTCTAATTTTGTAGGTGGTTATCATGTCTGATATTAGGGGAATTGACAGGGTGGACAAAGACAAACTCTTCAGCACATGGCGGGACACGAACCTGGGGACTCGGGTTTCCACCCGGGGACTCGGGTGGAAACTTAGTACCCAGATGAGCCACAGAGACGTTAGAAAGAATTTTTTCAGTGTCAGAGTAGTTAATAAATGGAATGCATTAGGCATTGATATGGTGGAGGCTGACTCCATACACAGTTTCGAGTGTAGATATGATAGAGCCCAGTAGGCACAGGAACCTGTACACCAGTTGATTGACGGTTGAGAGGCGGGACCAAAGAGCCGAAGCTCAACCCCCGCAAGCACAACACGCATAGCGTTTCGGGCAGGTCCTTAATCTAACAGATAATTTTAAGTAGGTAATTTCTAGCAAAACTGAAAAATGTTAACAGGTACATTGTAGCATAATTTGAGGATTATTTCGAGGTATATTGTAGTAAAATAATGCGTCATCAAAGTACTAGGTTGCTTTAAACTAGTGCTAGTGCTAGCACTATAGGGTCGCGGTAGTTCTCGACGCACAATAAAAAATCCCGGGTTCAAATCCCGGGTGGGACAGAACTGGTTGGGCACATTTCCTTTCAGCTAATGGGTCTGTTCACCTTGCAGTAAGTAGGTACACAGGAGTTAGTCAACTTGTTGTGGGGTAACATCGTGGGTGGGGTCAGTAATTCGACTCTAGGGCAAGGGGGGGACTCGATAAAAGCAAAAATGAATACACTCTGGCTTCCTGTCCCACGACACAGTGAATTATAAAGCACTAGTACTAGTGATATGATGTTTATGTATATTGGCTGTGATGTTTATGTTGCTGTGAGGAGGGAAGTAGATTGATTGATGAAGATTAAGCCACCCAAAAGATGGCACGGGCATGAATAGCCCGTAAGTGATGACCCTTTTGAGCCATTACCAGTATCAATAGATACTGGAGATCTGTGGAGGTGCGACTGCACCCTGCGTGACGGGAGATGTCTTCCCCGTGGGAGGGAAGTATATGGTCGTGGCCATATATATGGCCGTAATATCCGTAATCCGGTAGGAGGAGAGGCAAGTGGTAGTGATGGCTGGCCAGAAAACACTGGAAGAGGCTGAAGAGTGAGTATAGGGATGTAGAGCAGCGAGTCTCTATAGAGTCTGACGTGTGGAGTAAACAACATGAACTGCACCATGATATGTATGCCTATAGAAGAGGGGTTGGCATAGTGGAATGTATTACAACTCTGTTAGCCCACCTGAATGACTGACCAGGAATGCTGATATTCCTGGACCTCGAGAAAGCCTTTGAACTGGCTAGCGCCCCAGCTATTCTCTGCTGCCTCATCGACAAAGAGGTCAGAGGCAACCTGCTCTTCTGGACCAAAAACTGTCTTATAAACAGAGAAGCAAGAGTAAAACTTCATGGCACAGTCTCTGAATACAAAATACATGTAAATGGTACACCACAAGGAGGTATTCTCAGCCCCCTTCTCTTCAACTGTTTACTGGAAAGAATAATGAGGTTGAAACTCCCTCATCACTACGGGCTGCTATACTCGAGACATTGTATGTACTACCTCTATCTATAAATCCATCAACTTTTGTATTTCACCTTGTATGTATGTACTTTACCTGAATAACTATTTGTATTTGTATTTGTAACTACGCGGACGACTTTGTCATCATCATATAAGGAAGGGATGCGGCGCGCCTTGCACCCAAATGCTTAGACTGCATCAGTAAAGAGGCAAAACAGATTGGTATCAAACTCATCCCCACAAAGACAAAAGCCATGCTCATAAAAATAGCGAAGACCAACATCCAACTCACAGTACAGGGTCAACCAAATGAATGGGTGGACACCTATCAGTATCTAGGAATAATCCTGGACACACATATGAATTTTAATGCTGAGAAGTCCAGCAGTTGTTGTTGTTATAGATTCAGCTACTCGGAACAAGTTCCAACTAGCACGGGCTATGGTGAGCCCGTAACTTACCTGGCACAGGAGCGGGGCAAGTAGCACGGGCTATGGTGCGCCCGTAGTGGACTTACCTGGCACAGGAGTGGGGCTGACCTGTCCAGCAGATAATTGATTTATGAAGATTAAGCCACCCAAAAGGTGGCACGGGCATGAATAGCCCGTAAGTGGTGGCCCTTTTGAGCCATTTCCAGTATCAAAAGATGATACTGGAGATCTGCAGAGGTGCGACTGCACCCTGCGTGACGGGAGATGTCTCCCGTCCCGAATGTGTTAAAGATTGATCGATAGCCACCCAAAAGGTGGTTATGGGCATGAATAGCCCGTAAGTGGTGGCTCTCTTGAGCCATTACCAATATCAAGAGCTGATACTGGAGATCTGTTGAGGTAAGACTGCACCCTGCGTGACCTGTCCAGCAGCTGGACACCCTCATAAATACTGTCAAGCAGTATGCTCCCTCGCGATAGCAGCCTGACGATTAAATGCTACCTTAGAACACTGAAAAGATTTACTTAACAAATCATTGTACCACTTACGGGCTATTCATGCCCGTGCCGCCTCTTGGGTGGCTTAATCTTTATCAATCGAGTGTTAACTGTAATTAGGGAAGAAGTATGAGTTTTGTCATTAGTGGATTAAGTAGACTTAACAAACCCATCTCATTAAGCTAATAAGAGTTTGGAGTTTTGTTTAGTTCACTAAATATGCACCCCATACCCGCTCACACTAGTGGAAAGAGTTACAGAGGCACATAATGGGCTCAGGGACTGAACCTCTGAGCATAAGATGTAGATCTAGAAAGCTTTTTCCTCGAGTGGGCTCTGCCACATGCTGTGTGAGAAAGGAGTCCTGTATCAGGTAAAAAAAAAAAAATTATTTTGCTTGCGATGTTAAGTTTACTCAATCTATTGTCTCGTGGTTGAAGTCCCCCATTATAAGGATTTGGGTTTCTGATGCCTCACTGATCACATTATACAGGTCAGCAACTTCCTCTGCTATTTTGCAAGATTGTGCAACTAGCAATCATATGTAATCTCATCTTCTGTAACATGTAAATCATGTAACGTGGTTATAAATACGAGCTGCCTCATATGGGCCAATAGGCCTTTTGCAGTTACCTTTGTTCTTATGTTCTTATGTATCCAAGAATGGAAACCTCCTTTTCAGAAGGACATAGCTGCTCAGGAGAAAGTGCAACACCGGGCAACAAAAATCATATCAATGCTGTTATTTCTCGTATCAGGAACGGGTGAGGGCCACAGGGCTAACAGCACTGCAAACCAGGCATGACAGTGCGGATCTCATTGAAACTTTTAAAATACTAAACAATTTGGAGAACGTTGATCCGGACAATTTCTTCAAATGGTCAGATGTAACACAAACAAGGAACAACGGTTTCAAGCTCAACAAGCCACAATGTAGAACTGAGAACAGCAGATGGTTTTTTACCCACAGGGTTATAAACCCATGGAACCGCCTACCCGCCGAAGCCGTAAATGCCATGACTTGAATTTCAAAATCTAACTGGAAAAGATTATCAAGGTAAATGGGGGGAACCTTTTGAGAAGCCTCCGGCTTCCTGTCCTCGTCAAGGCCACTAGTGTCAGTGGCCCTCAGGTACAACAAAAACTGTCGGACGCTTTTGATATTTCGTGGAATACCTGGGAATATGTTGCAGATGTTATTTGTAGTACGTAGAGTTCTTGGGGATAATTTAAGTAGCTGATAAAGAATTTATGATAAGGCTGCTATGCTGTCCTCAACGAGGCCACTAGAGAGAGATTTACCTGAATTTACCTGAATTTATCTGGTGGTGGCCCTCAGACAAACTCAGGTAAACTAGCTTTTGATCTATACTATTTAATCCCTCATAACAAGTAGGGTGGCACCACATGTGCCACATAAGCTTGCAAAAAAGAAAAGAATAAAGAGTAACTTGCATCATGAGAATGAGGCTGTGCGAGTGACATCATCACATAATGATGACATAATGACATTTATTAACAGTAATGTATCGTGATTTATATACGTTTGCCATCTATAAGTTTGCCATACTAAGTCTGAGTTATAGTCCACGTGGCGCTGTGGTAAGACACTCGCCCGACGTTTCCTTTGCGAGCGCTTTGGCCTGGGTTCGTATCCTGACCGGGGGAGGATTAATTGGGTGCCAGTCCTTAACTGTCGCCTCTGTTCACCCAGCAGTGAACTGGTTGTTAAACGATTTGGCGGGTCGTATTCCGAGGAAAATTAAGATTAATTAAAGACCTGCCCGAAACGCTATGCGTGCTAGTGGCTGTACAAGAATGGAAGCTGATCAGAATTACATTTCACCTTTGTAAATGCACATTAATGACACTATGTAAAAGACATATCGAACACTTTATGTACGGCATACGTAAATCTGTGTACATATCTATGTATTTACGTATGTAGGTTAGCTTAGCATTTTAAAAGCACCGAATCACTTTCTGTGGTTGATTGTTCAATAAATCCCTGAAGTATATATTTAACACATCTCATACACACAAAGGGACACATCTCTAACCCTGTCCATGGAGGACAGAAGAAAATGTATATATACTGGTTAGCATTGTAAATGTCCAGCCACGTCTGTGGTAGAAAATAATAATAATAAAAAAGTAAGAACTCTTGTATATATATAAAAAAGTAGCTCTCCTTATTACAATAAATAAGTAGGCATGTTTACTGAAATTATAATAGTAGGTATACTTATGATCCTTGCACCATGTTGTAAGGGATCCCTTGCACCACAGAGCCCTTACCATAACACTGGCCTTCGAGGGCACCCGCCGCATAGTCCGCTCGCTGCCTGCACACTACGACCCTCAACACTCGCCTCCACCATCACTTGCAGGCAATACGTGAGTTCCTGCCTTGTATAGTGACACACAGTCACATCCCAGCTGGTGACACGTTCACCTCAAAGCTGGTGACACAACCCAGCTTGTGACACGTTCACCTCAAAGCTGGTGACACAACCCAGCTTGTGACACGTTCACCTCAAAGCTGGTGACACAACCCAGCTTGTGACACGTTCACCTCAAAGCTGGTGACACAACCCAGCTTGTGACACGTTCACCTCAAAGCTGGTGACACAACCCAGCTTGTGAGACGTTCACCTCAAAGCTGGTGACACACACTCCTCCCAGCTGGTGACGTACACTAGCTCAAGTTCAAATAAGTTTATCGAGAAAAGGAAGTACATCTCAAAAGGATATACTGTAGTAGCTTAGACTATTTCTACCCTTGTCTATATAAAGTCCCTCAAGATGCTCACAGAGGTGCAAAGGGTTACGGGCTATGGTGAGCCCGTGCTACATGGACACTTCGTTCTGAGTAGCTAAATCTAAAACAACAACAACAACAACATGGTCACAAACCCATATGGTACACAATTAATCATTCTACATTCCACATTCCAATGGTAATCACATGGCATACTGTGAGATCTCTTATTGATTATGCTGTCCCTGTCATTTCTTGTTTTGGTAAAGGCAGACTAAACAAATTGGAGAAGGTAAAAAACGAAGCCATGAGAATAATCCCAAGATTATTCTCATGGCCCAAGAAATACTATTACTGAGACAATGATATGATTGAACATACAGAGTATTGGGGATGGAATTTCAGAAATAAATGAAGCTTCGGCGATTAGGCGATTTAAACTAATGAGAGGCAAGGGAGCTAATGAATGAATCCTCTCACTTCAAAATGTGGGAAGAAATGAATTATGTATGTGCAAGCATAATAAGATCCTTATGTTCTAAGGTTACGAAGTATAATGTCGTTCAAGAATGTATTTTATTGCCAGAGAAACAACTAACACCAACATGGGAGGAATACAGAGTAGATGCAATAATTTTTCCCTCCATGTTCCCAGACTGTTAGCTTTGCTGAGGTTTGCCAATTTTTTTATTTTAATTTTATTTTAATTTTATTTTAATTTTATTTTAATTTTATTTTAATTTGTTTATTTTAATTTTATTTTAATTTGTTTATTTTAATTTTATTTTAATTTGTTTAATTTGTTTATTTGAATTTGTTTATATTAATTTTTTTATTTTAATTTTTTATTTTTATTTTTATTTTTATTTTTTTAATTTGTTTATTTTTATTTTATTTTATTTTTATTTTATTTTATTTTTATTTTATTTTTATTTTATTTTTTATTTTATTTTTTATTTTATTTTTATTTTCATTTTATTTTCATTTTTTATTTACATTTTATTTATTTTTTTTTTATTTTTTTTTATTTTATTTTTTTTTATTTTTTTTATTTTTTTTATTTTTTTTATTTTTTTTTATATATTTCTATTTTTATTATTTTTATTTTTATTTAATTTTATTAAGAAGGTACATTGGGTGTGTGAGAGTACAGACCGTTGAAGTTTTACCTTCTTGTAAAGCCACTAGCACACACAGCATTTTAGGCAGATTCTTAATCTAACATATAATTTTAAGAAGGTAATTTCTAGCAAAATTAAAAAAAATATTTGCAGGTATAATTTAAGAAAGTATAAAAAGTACATTGTAAGAAAGTAAAAAAAAATACATTGTAAGAAAGTTTAAAAATAATACATTAAATAAGAAATTTGACAGAAAAAAAGTAGGTACATCACAGTAAGTTTAAGGTGTTTATCCACAGGTACATTGTAGCATAATTTGAGGAGTATTGCGTGGTATAATGTAGTAAACTATGTGTATAACATGATATAAGATAATAGCAATGATTACAATGGTAAAGTTATATGGCTTAGGTACATATATTGGGAAATTGGATAGCACTAGTTACAGTGCGAATTTCAAGCACTAGGTAGGAAACTATGAAGATGAAATTGGGTACTTTTTGGTTTTATGTTTGAATAAGGCAAAAGTTTGACAGCTTTTCAATTCGTTAGGGAGCGAGTTCCATAGGCCAGGTCCCTTTATTTGCATAGTGTTTACACAGATTAAGTTTGACTGGGGATATCAGAGATATTTATTTCTGGTGTGGTGATTGTGTGTTCTAGTCCATCTGTCTAAGAAGAGTTTCAGACCATGGTTTGCACTTAAGAACAAGGTGCTAATACAGGTTGATAATGAACAGGTATTATCGACATCTCCTTGTCCACGGCTTCCCCACATTTTAAGTTATTGAGAAGCAAAAGCTCCTTAGAGACTCCCAGCATTTTGAAATTTCTTCTTCCTCAGCCCTTATACACTCTTTACTACCATCAAAGGTAACTCTATTCTTAACTACCAGCCTCCGTGGTGTAGTGGTAAAACACTCGCCTGGCATTCCGCGAGCGCTTTGTCATGGGTTCGTATCCTGGCCGGGGAGGATTTACTGGGCGCATATCCTTAACTGTAGCCTCTGTTTAACACAACAGTAAAATGTGTACTTGGTTGTAACAACGATTCTTCGCGGCGGGGATTGTATTCCAGGGACCTGCCCGAAATGCTACGCGTACTAGTGGCTGTACAAGAATGTAACAACTCTTGTATATATCTCAAAAAAACTATATCTTCAAATTCTATTTTTGTAAACCATTTTTCCTGAGCTTCTGTCAACATTTTCCACCGCATGGGGTTGATTACTGCTATCATTAGTGGAGAGTTCATTTTCCTGAGACTATTCCATCCGTGATACACCATCCTCTTCCTTACTTTCTTTCCTTCTCCATTTCATTGCCTACTACACCCCATCTGAGAATACTTCATGCATAATGTAGGCTCCTCAATATATTTGATCACTTTCCTGATTCTAAGTCCTTGCACAAAGTCTTTCTGGAGCCTCACCTTTTAACAAGGCAACAATCCGGCTTTGTTTTTCCACCACATACAATGTTCCTTTTAGCCCACACAACACTTTTATTGTTGAGATGAAGAAATTCAGGATCCAAATATGTCGGATACTTAACCCTTAAACTGCGCAAAACGTCACATGATGTGTGACATTGAGCTCAGTTTTTTAAATTTTCTGAAACTCTTTCAAATGTTTTGTGCATAATATACTAGGCAAATGCTCTAACTTTTGTCTGAATGATATCAGTGTAACTTGAAAAACAAGAAAATAAAAAATAATTATAAAATTGAATATTGAAAACTTCAGATTTTAAAATCGGCTGCAAAAATATAAAATATCACCAACTGTTCATTTGGTGTTGTTATGCTCTCAGAATAGCATATGATTTTCATTTTCATATACTGTATATAGAATATTGGTTTTCATTATAGTTTAATGTAAAAAAAGTTTGTCTATGGCTTTTGAAATACTGTACCCAGCTCCAGTAAAGCCAGTAAAATGGCTCCAATAAAGCCTTTCATCAGATCAGTAGAAGATACCTTTTCCATTTAGTTTTTTTGATGGCTAATTTAATTTTGTTAATATTGGTGCATACGAGATCTGTTTGGTCATCTTTATGTACTATAATTTTATTAGTTTGGGGGTGGTGGGGGACAAGAGGCATATGTAACCTTTAGGTCTCATACGGTAAAATAATTTCTAATGCAAGTAATGTGTAGTGTACTAGTACCTATATTGTTAGGGAAGAAGAGTAGCAAGATTTTTATATTCCATGATTTTAATAGCATTATATTTCCGTAATGTTACATTATATAATATAATAGCATTATATTCCCGTAATGTTACATTATATTCATTATGTAATTTAATTTTTCAGAAGTTGCAGCAGTCAAAACCTGTGATGCAAGATGGCGTTAAAACAGGTTCATCAGATTTCTCTTTGGGAGAATGATAAGGTGTGTTAACCTTCATCTCATGATTTACATAACACCATAGTTGTTGCTAAGACTGTATCAGTAACTTGGTTCTGCCATTATAGAAAGTGTACTCGCTTAGATGTGTTTACATGGTGATAAATCTGCCCCTCGGTTATGCCTTTTAAACCATTAGTACATTACTGTAGCTTAATATTATGACTATTCTCTCACTTTACATATACTGTACATAATGTGTATAAAATAGTTTTACATTTAAAACTATATGAAATTAGTTAAGGCATCCATTAAATACATTACATTTATTTATAAATCTAAGGTTGAAGGAGGTTTCTCTCTCCAGTTTGCATTAATGTTCTCTCATCTTGCTATTCATTAGAACTTGGCTTCTTTATTTACTTGTTAATTTCCTGTAGTATGTTATGTCTTTATCATATCTTCCTGATTCTGTTTTCCTCTATTGGGGTGAAGCCCTGTTCCCGAAATCTTTTCTCGCAGCTCAGAGCCCTTAGCTTGGGAATGAATCGTGTTGTATGTCTTTGTATCATTTTCTTATAAATATATTGTATTAGGTGTGGTCATGTGACATGTTGAGCTGTGTGCCCCATGCTCTGTGAGTTTCACACTATGGTCCATTCCTGGTAGGGTGCTCCTAGCCATTGGGCTGCTGTCCTGGTCATTTGAACAAGCAATCCCCCATGGCACAGTGATAACACACTCGCCCGGCACTTTGCGAGCGATTTGGCCGGGGTTCATATCCTAGCCGAGGAGGATTGACTTGGCGCCAATCCTTGACTGTACGCCTTTGTTCTCCCAGCAGTAAATGGGTATCTGACTGTTAAACGATTTTTTGGGTCGTATTCCATGGAAAATTAAGATTAAGGACCAGCCCGAAACACTTGTGTGTTAGTGGCTTTACAAGCATGTAAGAACTTTTGTATATATTATACCTGTATAAATAAAAAAATATATATAAATTATGTTTCTTTGGTACTTTGCACCAAAACCAAACATTTTCAGGTTATCCATTGGGTGGTTTGACTTGTCAACTTGATATGTAACCATATGCACTTGATGTGTTTAAGCATTCAGCTGTTACTACTGTACTTACTCTTCTAATATATCTATGCCTAATATTTGGGTTGAGATTTTTGGCACTGAAAGTGTTAGCTGCTCTATTTTTTGTCAAGTATCTTATTGGGGCTGTGGTGCCAAGATGCCTATCTGTCACCGATTCTTTTTTTTCTTGAGCCTTGGGTTTCTGGCTCTCTGACATCGCATAGTACAGGCCAAGCAAAATAAACTATGCATCTTGATGAAAGAAAAAAGTTTGAAAAAACCAGTGCTGAATGTAATGAAACTCCTCTGTATAGAGGAGGCGTTTCCTGTGCCACACTGGCTGGGACAGCTTGCTTTCTTTTGGCGGCCAATGTTTCTGACTGCTAGTTGTGTAATTTCAGGGGTTTTCTTTTTCTGCCTTTTTGCCCGTGAGGACAGAGGTGGTCTGCTTAGCTACTTATTAAGCATGCCTAGGTTGTTGTGGTGGTTCTCTGTTGCCCCCGAGGTTTCATGTCTGCTACTGGTAGTCAGTTTGCCTGTTTTAGACAGGGTTCTACTGGCTTAACTAGACCCAGTGCCTGGGCTTCCCGTAGGGCTTATATTCTCTATTCTTGGAAATCCCCTGTGGGCTCGGTCGTACCATTGATACTTCTTCCGAGTACACTCTCGCCTTGTGCATTGTTCGTTGCCCCTGCCTCAAGGTGATGATCATTCGTACTGCTTCCGTCATGCTGCCTGCTGGATCAGCGACACCTACGACCCAGTCTTGTGGGACTTGTTCCCTCTTGTGCTTCAATTTACTCATCTCTCATCATGATCTCAGGGATCATGCAATGGCTGCATTGCATGTTTGAGTCTCTTCCTTGCAACGGGCCAGGAGCACGGTGGCCAAATTGGAGGTCCCTGGAGTTGCCATGCTTGGGTTCTGGTGACTCGGATTTGGGGGTGTTGGTTGAAGGCCTTGGTTCAATCCATGCCCCCTCTTTCTTCTTAGGTGGGCATGGATTGCCCTGCTCCTCCCCACTTGCTTCCAGCTCCCAAACATCTGAGGGTTTTGTAGTCAGGGCAGGGTTTACCTCAGGATGAGGCTCGGGTGGCTTCGTGGGGCTGCCCCTTCAGATTCGGACGCAGGGGTGGTTGAGCCTAATTTTCCCAACAGGGCTTCAGGGTCAACTCTGCAGACTCTCTTCTTTGGAGCTTTTCCCCTGGACTCCGACTTTTCTTCAGGGGTGGTGGGCGTGGTTAAGGGCTTTACCCCCCTTTTGTCAGGGGTTCCCAGGGCTTTGGGGGAGTCCGCCTGGAACTCTTGGGCTCTGTTTGATCCTGCTTGGGCCCTTGTGTTTTCTGGGCAGAAGTTGTTGTGCAGGTCCTGCTGTTGCTTCGGTTTCTGGCTCGGCTGGAATCCTTCGGGGAAGAGTTGTTCTCCTGGCCTCATGGTGGCCGACCCAGCCTTGGTTTTCATGTGCTGCTTGCTCAGTGTTCAGGCCTGGGCATTTTTCTGCGGTTCTGCCTTTTTTCAGTAGGTTGGGACGGTGAGGTACCTCTTTGGTTTGCCTTCCTACTCTGCAATACGTGTCTGGCATTTCTGACGCATGTGTATCGCCATTTGTAAGGTGATCAGATAGCTTCTTTGGTGGTGTCCCACCTGCGGTCTTCGTCTCGGTGACAGTTTGAAGTTTCTTGGCAGTTTTTGTCATTTTCTTTCTCTTCGTCGGTTGTCAGTTTCAGACCAGGTTGTTTTGTTCTTTCTTTCTTTCTTTCTTTCTTGGCTTTTTCTGGATTGGTGGCTTGTGCCTTGTACTGTTGCTTCTTATCGTGCGGTGTTGGCGGAGCCACTGCTACTTGCATTGGGGTGGTTTTGATTTTTGCCCAGTTTCGCTAGCTTTCTTGTATTTTTTTTTTTTTTACCTCCGGCCTGCTCATGCACTGCCTGTGCCTGCTTGGTTTTTGGACTGGGTTCTTGCTTTTCTTTCTTCTTGATTTGTGGTTGCCCCTTCGGTTCATACCTGTTTTGGAGTGCTGTGATTTTGTTGGCCTGGCCTCTGGTTCTTGGGTTGGGGAGCTTCATGCTCTTCTCCAGTGCTTGGGTTTTTGGTTCTTTGATCCTGGTTTTTTTTTTTTTTTTCGTTTGCAGCCCTCCCCTTCTTTTCTGGGGATGGTGGGTTTCCAGAGGGGTCCTCTGGTGGTGGATGCTTGGTTGGTTAGGCTGTGGGTGCATCATGTTCTGTGTTCGGTAGCTACTTTACGCTGCTACCTGCAGGCCACCGGTTCTGTGTAGGTGGACACTCTTTGCGTTGATCCAGTTTCTCTGGTTTCCTGTTCCAGGGCTTGTTTCTTAGATTGTCCACATTGTCATTCTGTCTAGCCAGCCTGTGGGTTACCCTCGCATGAGTGATATGCATCAGTATGCTGCTCTTTTGACTGTTTTTGGTGGTATGTCTTTGGTTGTTGTTCGGGCGCAAAGATTTTGGAGGTCGATCAGGGTCTTGACTGCCAAATATCTTGTCTCTTTCTTTCCTTGAGACCTGCGGTGCTGCCACCTCCTGGCTAAGTCCCTGTTTTTCCTTCTGTTTGGGTAGTTAGCTTTAGGGAGCCAGTGGGGCTTCCCACCACAGAAAATCCACAGAAAACCAGCGTTGAATGTAATGAAATGGCAGTTTCTGGGTGAGCCTTGGAGGCTCCTCAACACCATACCTCCCTCCTTCCAGTCGGCAATTTCATCATTCAAGAACTGGAGTGGTGGGCTGACAGCTTCCCCTCTGCTCTTCAGGAGTGGGGGGGGTTGCACTAATGAGCGGGAGGGCTAGTTGCATGACGTGTTGCTTGTTTATCTTCTTTCTGGGGGAGTTTTTTGCTCTTTCTGGACATAGGTCGCAATTTTCACCAGACTGTGGTTTGTTTTGTTTTGCCTATCTTTGTGGGTGCCTTTCCCGGTCAACACAACCCTGCTCCTGTGCCAGGTAAGTTCACTACTGGCTCACTATAGCCTGTGCTACTTGGAACTTTTTGTTCCCATTAGCTGAATCTAAAACAACAACGTTCCTGGTTGATGGCAATTATGATGTACTGTACTTTAAATGTAAAGTGCTATTGGGCCATTGCTCCCTACACCTTTGAGGGGGTCAGGTTCTGGCTCGCGATCCCGGGTAGGCAAAGGACTCTGCGATTGATGACCCCAAACTAATACCTGTATAGCAGTATATCAGTTCGGATATCTTCAGGGAGCCTCTGGGGCTCCCCCAGAAACTGGCGTTGCATTACTTTCAACGCTGGTTTTATGATCAAATACCTCAGGAATGTTATGCCTGTATTACCTTGTTCGAGTGTAAAAATTGACATACAGGTACCTATAATAAGACTAGAATGAACAAGAGGCATGTATTCACTATATAATTTCAGGTGGCTCCTATCCTAGCTGGAATACGCTTGGCCCCAGGAAGTGCAGAGTATGAAGAGGTTAGCTTGCAGCCTACATCCTCTCCAAGCAAAGGTATATAGTGTGTGCTTGATGATTTGTTGTTAACTTGTTTGTTAATACTTGTCAGTACTACTTGCTGAGAAAGTAATATAAAACATAGTCAGGTGAGGAGTAAATTATTTACTGTTTGCCTGTTTTCTCACTACTGTAGAGTATTTGGATTGCATGTTTAGTGGCACTAGATAATTTTCAGATATGTGCAAATCTAGATACTTTTCTAAATAATTTGAATTGTAGACAATATTTTAATCTGCCATTTCTCTCTGCCTCTGTTAGCATTCTTTGCTAACATATGATTTGAAATATTGATTGCAAATCTAATCAAATTTTTGTTGAGAATGGTCAGTGTTGGAAAAATAAATAGCCTAATGATGAGGTGAGAAAGTTGCAGATGTAGCTGCTATAGTACTGTATAGTATTGGCATGCTGTATTTCCGAAGGTCTTTTGATATGTGCATTACACATATGCAAGGGTCTTCTTAGTAGCTCCCCAGAGCTACTGAGGAGATTTGCTAGTGTTGGTCCGATTGTGGCTGCCTTGAAGTGCCGGCTTCAGTAGCTCTATCCAAGTCGCTTGCTCTCTCCTTCAGGAGGCAATGGTAGCTTTTTATCTGCCCTGTCTCGGGTGTAGGCAGGCTGTGCTGGCCTAAATAAATCTCCAAAGAGAAACCATCTCTTTCCTGTAACATCTCTAAGTAGATTCTTAGATTCTACTACTTTCTAGATTCTTTCGATTCTACTTGGCAGAATTTGTTACAGACTTTCTTCCTGTTCAAAAACCATACTGCCTGTCTGTTATGTTATTAGTCTCCAGGTGTTCTACCCATTTGGTTTTAACTATTTTTCTAGTGTTTTGACTACCATGCTTGTTAATGATATGGGTCTATAGTTTAGAGGTTCCTCTTGACTACCATGTTTATAGAGTGGTACTATGTTTGCCTTTTTCCATACATCTGCTAAGATTTCTGTGCACAAGGATATCTGGAATATTAATTGGAGTGGAATGCTTGGCTCAGTTGCACATTATCGCAGCATCCAAGGTGAAACACCATCTGGTCCAACCACTTTATTTCTTCCTAGCCCCTTGAGGAATTTTTCCACTTCGTCTAGAGATATCATTACCTCTAAGTATTCTGTGGTGTGCTCTGAAGTTGGCCTGGATCTTGCTCTCTGAAATTTTCGTTTTGTACAAGCACACTTTGGAATTGTTCATTTAGTGTTTCACACATTTCTTTTTTCATTCTCAGTAAACCTATTCCCCATTCTCAATCTCTGGAGTTTATCCTTTATATGCAGCTTGCTTTTAATGTACTGTATTTATAGAAAATGCCCAGATCCATTTTACATTTGTCTGCTACCCCTTCTCAAAGTTCCTTTGTGCCTCTCCCCTCACTGTTGTGTATTTGTTTCCTGTTTGCGTGTAGTGCCAGTAAGTTTGTGGGTTAGTCCTCTTCCTATATTGTACCCATTTTCTTGTCTTTTCCTCTCTGGCCCTCTCACAATTTGTTGAACCAATCCTGTTTTCTGGTTCTGCATCTTTGTTTTTGTATGAATTTTTGTGTGCCTTCATCATATATTTCACAAAATTTGGAGTACATTTACTTCATGCCTAGCAACACGTCTGTCCAATTAAATTCATTAAAGAATTTGCCAAGTTCCCCATAGTGTCCTCTCTTGAAATAAAGTTGATCACCCATTTCAGTGTCCCCATTCTTTTCTAGATTATATTGCAAAGCATATTTAATTTCCAACAGGACATGACACTCTTTCCCAAGGAAGGAAGAAAGTGGATGTCGAATATCTCCTTCTCTTTCCTGGTGAATATTAAATCCAGTATTGACAGAACATCCCCTTCCCTCAAATGGGTGTACCATTTGTTGTGTTCGGTGGTATTTCTTCGCTGCTACCCGAGTGCAACTCGCTCTACTTTGTTGGGTTCTTAGTTGATTGATTCTATTTTCTTGGTCTGATCCTAGGCTCGTATTTTGTATAAGCCTTTCATATCTTGTATATGTCAGCTTGTACATAAGACATGCTCATCTGCACAAAGCTGCTAAACACCTCAAATGATGTTTTGGATGTGCTGCTACTTAAAATATATATACCCCTGTACTGAATATGGTGATTGTCCTTATACCCTTACAATTGTCACTATTAGCTTGCTGACTTTCTGGATGCTTTTCCGATGAGGGTGATCGTAACAATCCCCAGCTCATTGCGCCTCTGAGGGTATGCCAACAGGACTCGTATGATTGATATAACCCAGTAGTGGGAAGCCATCTCTGGGAGACAGCTTGAAGGATCCACTGGGGCTCTACCAGAAAGAGGCATTTCATTACATTCATTGCTTTATTTGGTTCAAGCACGTATTAGCTTTGAATTTCACTTATTGAAAGATTTTTCTGAATTCTGTACATCATTTATATTGTATGGTATCCATTTTTTTACAGAGCACTGTGCCATAGGCCTCCCAATGTTTCAACGAAGCTCACCAACAACAAAAATGGAAATGCGATGCTCTTACTGCCAGACCACTTTCAGCCACCGCCAAGAACAAGTCGATCATTACCGACTGGACTGGCACCGCCGTAACCTTCATCGTGCCATGCAAGGAAAATCTTCCCTTAATGAAGAACAGTTTCAAAATGAATCAAGTCAGTACTAAAGTTATAATCTCTTTGGGGGTGGGTGGGTGATGGGTAGTAACCTACAAGCTGCTATCTTAGCTTGAGGTTGCCTTGAGGTGTTTCCAGGGCGTAGCGTCCCCGCGGCCCAGTCGTCGACTAGGCCTCCTCGTTGCTGGACTGGTCAACCAGGCTGTTTGATGCAGCTGCTCACAGCCTGACGTGTGAATCACAGCCTGGTTGATCAGGTATCCTTTGGAGGTGCTATTTGAGTTCTCTTTAACACTGTGAGGGGTCGGCCAGTTATGCCCGGCCCGAGGCTGTGTTGAACAGTCTCGGGCCTCTGATGTTGATAGAGTTCTCTCTCAGAGTACCTTTTGCACCTCTGCTTTTCAACGGGGGTATTCTGCACATCCTGCCATGCCTTCTGGTCTCATGTGATGTTATTTCTGTGTGCAGGTTTGGGACCAGCCCCTCTACTATTTTCCATGTGTAAATTATGTATCTCTCCCGCCTGCACCTAAGAGAATACAGATTTAGGCTCTTTAGTTGGTCCCAGTAGTTTAGATGTTTTACTGAGTGGATTCTAACAGTAAAGGTTCTTTGCACGCTCTCCAGGTCAGCAATTTCTCCTGCTTTGAAAGGGGCAGTCATTGTGCAGCAGTACTCCACTCTAGAGAGCACTAGTAACTATAGTGTTAATTAAGCATGTCCTTCACTCACTGCTCCTCATTCAAGTACCCTACACATTTGATTATTTATTTAAATACAATATATTAAATGTTTAAGTGCATTCGAGGTCTAGGATGTCTCTCAATATCATTCGTATTGTGTATCCCTTCCGTTAATTTGCCATTATGTTTAGACAATATAATTCATGCCTTTTTCATTATTACAAACCAGGTGATGTTTCCAGTATATCGGGATCAGAAGATGACTTGAGTGAAGATGAAGACGGCAACAATGATGAGGCGGTCAAAGACAATGGTGAGGATTATGTACTCTGTGTACTGTACAGTATTTGTAAAGCATGTGCATCTATGTTGCCCCATTAAATTAGTGGAAGTGGGAAAGCAGATAAGTATAGGATTGCCAGGTGCAGTATACAGATAGGTGGATTATAACAATGTAAACTTTCACCAGTTGAAGTTAAAGTTGAAGTTAAATAGAAAATTTAGGCCTGCTCTTGGCTGGTATTAACGAATGTACTCTGAGATATGCAGTACATGTAGGTTCTCTTATTCATGTCCTAGATGGGTGAGTAAAGTAAATACCTTGTTGCTGTATCAGATTAATGAGGAAAGTGAATAGGTAAGATCTATTTTAAGAAATCTTTACTGTTTTTCAGAAGAGACTACGCCTGTATTAAGAAGACAGGCACGGATTTTCTTTGTGAATGCAGATGGTCTTGTTATATCGCTCTTCAGGAATATTTTATTTAGTGCAAAGGTAAGTAATTGTGATGGGTAATGGTACAGTTCAACTTAATAAGTACATTTAAAAGTGATGTCTGAATAAGTGCATTTTTGTGTGGGGGAGCCCCGTCGGCTTCCTGGAGCTATCCGAACTGATAGTGCTTTATTAGTTTGGTGTCATCAATCGCAAGAGTCCTTTGCCTACTGGGAATCACGAGCCAGAACCTGGTCCTCTCAGAGAGGTGCAGGGAGCAATGGCCTGTGAGGACTTTACTTTTAAAGTATGTAAGTATGTCATATTTTGCCATTGACCGAGGAAGGCACCCAGAAAGATAGGCAAAACAAAACAAGTGACAGACAGGTGAAAATTGCTACTGTACCTACATCCTGAAAGAGCAAAAAAAAAAAAAAAATAAAAAAAATCCAGAAAAAAAGTAAACCAGCAACCCTTCATGCAACTAGCACTCTCGCTCGTAAGTGCTCCCCCCCCCCCACCCCTCCCTTTTTAATTTAGCTTTTGTTGTTAAAATACCAGTTGGTTTTATTTGTGTTAATTTTTTTATTTCGTTTGATTGACTGTACTGTATTAGTACAGTACAGATCATTAGATCACGCTGGACTTGTGATCCTGTGGTCCCGGGTTCGATCCCGGGCGCCAGCGAGAAACGATGGGCAGAGTTTCTTTCACCCTATGCCCCTGTTACCTAGCAGTGAAATAGGTACCTGGGTGTTAGTCAGCTGTCACGGGCTGCTTCCTGGGGGTGGAGGCATGGTCGAGGACCGGGCCGCGGGGACACTAAAGCCCCAAAATCATCTCGAGATAACAAGATAACTAGGTATCAACCAGGTATCATATTGGCCTCATTTTGTCAGCTGAGTATGTGCCCTAGTGTGGCTTTGTGTATATTACAAAAGTCTGGCTCTCTTCTTTCTTCATGTGGTTTTAAGTTTTCTGCCTCACTTTGTCTGGCAGTTGCTAAACATAAATTGTTATGCACTCCTTGTATTGCTTAGGTGTTTACACTGCTGTCCTTTGATCCTGGGTCCACTGTTCTGGTCTCATACTAGTATGTTATGTTCAGTTTTTCTCCTGTCTTTCCACCTTTCTGTGGTGTAAAGTGTTTATTGTTTTGATAATGTTCTCTGCTTTAAAGCTTTTGGATTCTGTTAAGGCTAGGTCTGTCTGTATGTGTATCTGTATGTCTGTCTCCTGCTCCTTGGATGTTCTGAGGCCGCTTGACGCTTGCGTGGTGTACCACTGCTGTTCCTCTTCGTTGAGTCCTGTTCATCTTTTGTCCCTTTCTCAAGTAAACACTTTTGCCTTTACTTTCTTCTTATCAAATTTGCTGTTATCTACCAAGGAGTTGATAAGAATAAATACATGGGAACCAACTTGTTTTCTGTGAATAGTACTGTGCTTATGGTGGAGCAGATGATTTTAGTCTAAGTTTATATGAACCTCCAACAACACCATCTGCTGCCACTAATCTGAAACTCCTCTGTGATCAGTTGTCCTAAATCTTTCCAGTGTGAAATAAATGGTGAGCAAGATGTGGTTCAGCGGGTGCTGGCAGCTCCACACAGACAGAGCTGGGCTATCATTCTCCTGGGTGGTGGGCATTTTGCTGCTGCAGTCTTTAAAGGTGGGTTTCCTATTTTGGTTAAAATTAAAGTATATGCCTGAGGGGCATACTAACATAAATTTCTTCTAACAATCCAGTGCAATGAAGTGTTAAGGGTATAAGGTAGTTTCTTGTGGAGAGTGAAAGTGGTCTAATTGTTGCCTATTTAGTCAATTCAAAAATAGCTACCATCCTATTAAACTTATCCCTCTAACAGTGCACCCTATTTTAGGTCAATTTTCATATGTGCATAACAAAATAAAAAAAAAGTTTTTTTTATTATATTATAAAACATTTCTTTCTGGTGTTGGGGAAAGAATATAAATCATTTAGTAATCATTTAACATTAATAAACTGCCAGATTGAGGAGTATGTACTGAGGTGGCTCTGTATGTTGAACGAACAAATCATAGTCGACTGGTGAAGATTTTATGAGTCAACTTAACCCTTAGACAGCAGATATCATCAGAGGTTGATTCATGGAGGGGGGGGGGGGGGGGGTAATGTGGTTATCATCATGATTTACACAATTATTGTCTGGGTTTTACATGTATGATGCAAATAAGCATACAATAGCTCTCTGTGGATGTCATGGAGTTTACCTTGACCCATTGAAAAATCGTACTATCATTTCTGGTTACATTATTATGTTAATGTAATTATCATCATGAATGTTACCAGGTGAATGTGGTTATCGTAATGAATGTTACCAGGTGAACGAGGTTATCGTCATGAATGTTACTAGGTGAACGAGAATATCGTCATGAATGTTACCAGATGAACGAGGTTATCGTCATGAATGTTACGAGGTGAACGAGGTTATCGTCATGAATGTTACTAGGTGAACGAGGTTATCATAATGAATGTTACCAGGTGAATACGGTTATCGTCATGTATAAAATTCCATCATAAGTACGTGATATATACCAATGATGTTCATATGGTGTTCACAACTCTGTATGGTTGTAATGAGGTATACCAGGTAAACCAATCATCAATGGTGAACCATTATCATGCGTTACATGTACTAGGAGCCTGCCTAGTACATCTGTGGGTGGCACATTGGTGACTTATACCTTGAAATTGAAATAAGTTTATTGAGGTAAAATACACACAAAGGGATGAGGGAACTCAAGCTCACACCTTTGTATCAATCTATACTCTCACCCATATGGTGCTAATTAGGCCATATGTCATCACCCAGAGCCCAACACCACTGAATATTATGTTTACTGTACTGTATATGCTTTTCCCTACTCTATATGGGTGTAATGAAGTACATTATACTAGGTAAACCAATATTGATGATTATCAATCATCAGCATTATCATGTGTTATGTGAATTATGCGATTTATCAAGTTATTCAACACAGGTATTCTTGTAAATAAAGAGAAATGAGTGATAAACAATCGGTGAAACATCCGAGGATAACGCAGGAGTCATGTCTCGCATATCTCGGTGTCAGCAAAGTTAGCATCATGTGTTGACAGATGCCAGACCACATAGCCACTTTGAAATCTTTTAGAGCACCTCCACCTAGTAAGAAGATAATTATTCACTTACTTTCATGTTTTTCTTTACATGTTACATACAGATAAATAATTCTATATTGAAAAATGACTTTTTGAAATTTGTTATTTTTTGAACAACGACAATTATTCTATAGTTGGTGTCCAAGGGGAGGAGGGTGGGAAGGTGGAGGGCAGGTGTAGTTATGTGCGAGGAAGTGGGGAGTGAGTGGAGAATGTATGAGACAGGATAAAGGATAAGGCAAGGGGAAAATTTTGTAAGGGTGTGAATGGTTTTGTGTATATGTACAGTACATGGGCCAGATTCACGAATCTGTTACGCAAGTGCTTACGAACATGTACAGCTTTCCTCGATCTTTGATGGCTTTGGTTACATTTATTAAACAGTTTACAAGCATGAAAACTTCCCAGTCAACTGTTATTGTTATAAACAGCCTTCCTGGTGCTTCAGAGCTCATTAACTGTTTATTAATTGTAAACAAAGCTGCCAAAGATTGAGAAAAGATGTACAGATTCATAAGTGCTTGCGTAACTGCTTCATGAATCTAGCCCCTGGACAGTGACAATTCATGAGGGACAATGGCCACTTGGTTGTATGAAGTGGTGGGATACTGCTGTGGATGATTATTAGAATGTGGTTGTAGTTATTTAGCAGTGATACTGTATATTATGAATGATATAATGAATGCATTAAATGATAATTTAAATTTATTAATGCCAGTATTTAATTTCTGTGACTTCTTTTACGATACAGTATTATTCATAGTCTTCTGATTTGATGCCTTCCTAAATCATGAAAGTGAAAAAAGAGGGTAGTAATAATTTATGTATCTATGTACATATATCAACAGACAAAAAACTTAAGGGAGAAGTAACACAAGATACATTAGGTGTGCATCCATTTTTTTCCACTATTGTATGTGAAGGATAAATAGATTTTCTGTATTAATTTGTCGTCTTGAAACGGTCTTAATTAAAGGTCTTGAGCCTTTGTTATAAAAAAATTAGCAGAATACATTGCAATATTTCATAAATAAAAGGGTGAATTGTAATTCTGTTATACTTAACAGCAAATGAGGTGGTAATTCACAAAACGTTCCACAACTACACTGTGCGTGCCAAGCAGGGTGGTAACCAAAGTTCAAAGGACAACCAGAGTGCCACAGCTCATCCCAAATCAAGTGGGTCATCTCTTAGGCGCTATAATGAGCAGTCACAGCGTCAGGCAAGTTGTGTTATTTTAAACAATAAGATATACTGTATGTTAATATTGGTATTTGTGCTTAGACAAGATTGTCTAAATCAGGAGTGTTGAACTAATTGCTATGGCAGTTCAGATTTCAAATAATTTACATGTGGGCCATGATATGGAAGACTGCCTCTCTAAGGACAAGAGTGAAGCACTTGTTAAAGAAAATTACAGTAATATGTACCTTGTACCTGGATGGGGTTCTGGGAGTTCTTCTACTCCCAGTAATTTTTCAGTGTCTTCAGCAGAGATGATTTTCATGCTGATTTTTGTGTCATCTGCAGAGGATGATTAGAAGCTGTGACTTATATTTTTGTCTATATCCGATATGAGAATACAGAAAAGCAGTGGTGCAAGGAATGTACCTTGAGGTACAGAGCTTTTAACTGCGCTTGAACTCTATTTTATTTGGTTGACTGTTACTCTTTGTGTTTAGTTCGACAGAAAATTGAATATCCAGCGTCTTACTTCACTTGTTATTCCCATTGACCTCATTTTGTGTGCCATCACTCCATGGTCACATTTATCGAATGCCTTCGCAAAGTCCGTGTATACCAAATCTGCATTTTGTTTTTCTTCTAATAACTGTGATTTTGTCGTAGTGGTCAAGTAGTGGTGAGAGGCACGATCTTCCCACTCTAAATCCATGTTGGCCTGGGTTGTGGAGGTCATTAGTCTCCTTGAAACTGGTGACCTGACTCCTGATCACGATCTTAAATATTTTTATTGTGTGGGTTGTTAATGCAACTGGTCTCTAATTCTTGGCCAATGCTTTGTGTCCTCCCTTGTGTAGAGGGGCTATGTCTGCTGCTTTAAGCATATCTGGTATCTCCCCCGTGTCCAAGCTCTTCCTCCACAATATACTGAGTGCCTGTGCTACTGGCACTTCATATTTCTTTATTAATATTGAATTCCATGAGTCTGGACCCGGAGCTGAGTGCATGGGCAAGTTGTCAATTTCTCTTTCAATATCTGTCACACTTGTAAATATAACTTATATAAACAAGGGTTTGGATATCACACGTAAAGAAGTTGTCTGGATCTTCCGCTTTCATGCTGTTTATTGGAGTGCTAATCATGTCCTCATACTTCTTTTTTTTTTTTAGGATTTCACTAATTTCTTTGTCGTCCTCTGTGTATGAACCTTCACTTGTACAAATAGGTCCAATACTGACAGTGGTTTTTGCTTTTGATTTGCATATGTGAAGAAACATTTTGGGTTTTTCTTTTTATCTTATATTGCTTTCTGTTCTAGTTGCATTTCTTTAATCTGATATGAAGGCTTCAGTCTCTACTTGATTTCTTCAATCTCCCTGTTCAAAGTATTCCTTCTTTGTAGGGAGAGTTGTCTACTTAAGCATTTATTTCTTTTCTTCTTTTGTAGTGTCATCTGCATTATCTTTCTACGTTGGATCTCTTTCTGGTTTTCCGCAAAGAAACATGTTTCAGAAAAACTTTGTATGCTTTATATGTTAGAAAATTTTTCTGAGAGTCAGATGAGGGCAGTATATAGAGGCAATGTCAGTATCTGACTGGAGGAGTGTACCACAGTGTTCAGTTTTTGCACCAGTGATGTTCATCATCTACATTTATGATCTATCTACCAGAGGGAATACTGTACAGAAATACAGTACAGTATTTGAATTAGATGTAAATCAAGTCTTTCTGTGGGCTACAGAAAATAAGTGTTTAACGAAGATAAGTTCCTGCTCATGCTCTACGGAAAAAATTCAAATTTAAAAATGGAAACTAAACACAAAATGCAGTCAAATCATAACATAGAACAAAAAGGCAATGTAAAGAATTTGGGTGTACTCAAGTCAGGGAGGGAGCCGGTTGGCCGAGCGGACAGCACGCTGGACTTGTGATCCTGTGGTCCCGGGTTCGATCCCGGGCGCCGGCGAGAAACAATGGGCAAAGTTTCTTTCACCCTATGCCCCTGTTACCTAGCAGTAAAATAGGTACCTGGGTGTTAGTCAGCTGTCACGGGCTGCTTCCTGGGAGTGGAGGCCTGGTTGAGGACCGGGCCGCGGGGACACTAAAATGCCCCGAAATCATCTCGAGATATCCTCAAGATGTCAGAAGACCTTACCCTTAAAAAACACAATAAAGTATACGTCACAACTGCAAGAAAAATGACAGGTTGGATAACAAGAACCTTTCACACTAGAGATGCTATACCAATGATGATACTTTTCAAGATGCTAGTGCTCTCTAGAGTGGAATACTGTTGCACAATGACAGCCCCTTTCAGAGCTGGAGAAATTGCTGACCTGGAGAGTGTGCAGAGATCCTCTAGTGCTTGAATCCACTCGGTAAAACATCTAAACTATTGGGATCCAACTAAAGAGCCTAAATCTGTATTCTCTTGAGCACAGGTGGGAGAGATACATAATAATTTACATGTGGAAAATATTAGAGGGGCTGATTCCAAACCTGCACACTGAAATAACATCACATGAGACCAGAAGGCATGGCAGGATGTGCAGAATACCCCCGTTGAAGAGCAGAGGTGCAACAGGTACAGTACTCTGAGAGAGAGCTCTATCAACATCAGAGGCCCAAGACTGTTTAATGAGCTTCCACTACACATAAGGGGTATAACTGGCTGACCCCTGTGTTCAAGAGAACTTGATAAGCACCTCCAAAGGATACCTGATGAACCAGGCTGTGACTCATACATCAGGCTGCAAGCAGCTGTGTGTAACAGCCTGGTTAACGAGTCCAGCAATGAGAAGGCCTGGTCGAAGACCGGCCCACGGGGACACTAAGCCCCAAAACTATCTCAAAGTAACCTCAAGGTTACCTGTTCATATCTTAAGAAGCTCGCCAAGAAAAAGGAAAAGGTGCAAAGGCATGCTACAAAATGGCTTTCGTAATTGAAAAACCAGAGTTACGAGGAGAGGCCAGTGGCATTAATTGTGCCAAAACTAGAAGGTAGAAGAAAAATAGGCGATATGATCACCCCTTACAAAATAGCAGGAATCGACCAAATTGACAAAGAGAAACTCTTGAAACCAGCAACTTCATGAACAAGAGGACGCCAATTCAAGTTAAGGAAACAAAGGTGCCGAAAAAATATTAGACAGTTTACACAGTGATAGACAGTTGGAACAAGTTAAGTGAGAAGGTGATAGAGGCCAAAACTGTCAATAGTTTCAAAGCATTATATGTTGATTTGTGGAACCAGTTGCTACGTGGCGTGATGGAGGTGGGGTCCCTTGATTGTTTCAGGCGTGTGTTGGACATGTATAAGAGTGGGATTTGGTGGTTATAAATAGGAGGTGCCTTGTATGGGCCAATAGGCCCTCTGCAGTTACTTTTATTCTTATGTTCTTATGATAAAGATTACTGGAAGACAGTACTCTATGATCATAGCTCTCATCCTGTAACTACACTAATTACACATGATTTGAGTTTGGTGGGCTGGGCCCTGGGCTGGAGATAGGAGGGTGGGGATGTGTTTACTTGTGAGGCCAATTACAAAATGGTGACCACCAATACAGTGACGTGTATTTTCATTTATTTATTCATGTAATTATACCACTTTATACTTCAAAAAACAGCAAAATTTGACAAGCAGGATAACTCCATCATTCATTGTAAATAATAATATGCTTTTTTTATATTATATATCCCCTAAACATTGGTTTTGTGATGATTTTTGATGGCCTGGGCACGCATGAGAACATATCTCCGACTTATAACATTGCACCTATGAAAAATCTTGATCTGCATCTAGGATCTGGCCTAGACCTGAAACTAGGACTAGCACAAATCAAATTTCAAATGTTTTACAAACAGTCTCAGAACAACTGAGACTGTTTCTTTGAGTACAGGCCATTTCCATTTTACGAACAACTTGTTCGTAAAATGAAAATGACCTGTACTCAAAACTAACTACAAATAAATACATGTAAATACCAAACAAGCGTGTCTTGATAATACTGCCAGAAGATTGTTATCATGGCAATACTTTCAGAATGGAGTTTCCAGGAGGTAACAAGATGTCATTTCAGTTATTAATTAATAGTAATCCGTGAAGGAGAAGTTGATAGCTACATGTGCAGAATTGTTATAGATTATTAGCTGCAGTGTTTACCCACATAAATCTCACAGGTTTCATCTCATTGCAGCACATTCAAGAGCTCATGGAATCCTGGAAACCACACCTCAATAAATGTGACCTGATATTCAATCATGCCAAACACCATAACAGAAATACTTTGTTTGGAGGTAAAAATCCAATCCTTGATAGCAAAGATGAACGATTAAGAAATATTCCCTTCGCTACCAAGAGGGCGACATTTTCAGAAGTCAAGCGAGTTTTTGGCCTCTTGTCTGAAATTTTAGTGCATGGTGAGTTCTCCATTTTGTACATTTTGCTAAACATTTTCTTTTTCTTTTACTAATTTAGAAATATATATATATATATATATATATAATATAGAAATAATTAATATATATATATAAATAAAAAGTTTAGTTTATAATCCAGTAATATATTGTATGTTCTTATATATTACCAAATTTGATAAATTGCTTTGTACTGCTTTTGTATACAGTACAGTACCTGGTATACTGTAAATGCCTAATTGTAATTATATAATTGAAGTTACAGGATGAAAGCTATACTTGTGGGTTTGAGTGAGCCTTCTACATAACTGTGATAAGATGTGGTCCTAAAACTAGAGATAGTTTTGAAATGTACCTCTTTCTCCTGAAGGTTGTTTCATCCCCCCTAACTTTACTGTGAAGCTCCTTGTGGCTTCCTGAGGCCATCTTGCTAAGATGGCTCCCATCAACTGTATTAGACTATATCAGTCATGGAGTTCTGTTTGGCCTATCAGGAACCGGAACCTGGTTCCCGGTCCGAGGCACAAAGAGCAGGTGACACTGCCAGCCCACCAGGAAATCATCAAGAAAATCAGTGAATCAATACACAACACTGCTGGGTTCAAAAGAACCGAAGCAACAATGTAACTGCCAAACAATGTAAACAAATGATTGAATCTTTTGAAACCAGAGCAAGCTCATTAGTACTTGCCCTTCCCCCCTTTCCAGTAGAGGAGAGTGCCAGAGCTTCATGTCTCCTGAGCCATTCAAGTCAGATCTGTCATTGATGTGAGACTTATCTGTTGGACACTTTAGAGTTTCCAGGTCAACCAGTAGATCCTTCTACTTCTCCGCTAAGTGCTGGCCATCCTTGGACGTTGTTCTTTGGGGCCATATACTTGGTATTGTTCAATATTTTAGCTAGATTCATAGGCATGTTTTCTGTTCACTTGGTGTCGTGTACTCGCCTAGTTGTCCTTGCAGAGGTTGAGCTTTTGGCCCTTTGATCCTGCCTCTCAACCGTCAACCTGGACCTGTATATGTGGACCTGGCTCATAGTATACTTAGAGCTGCATGTACTCAGGGCTACCTTCCATGTGTACTTCCTAGCACTGCCTCTGCACAGAGTTCATTTCTCTGATGTGTTCAGGAGTTCACTTTCAACCTTCGACCACCAGGGTCTGACTCCGACCACCAGGGAGTCAGCCACAAAGGGAAGCTCCTTGTGGCTTCCTGAAGGTACAATACTGATAGTGCCAAACGACTTGGTGCCATGAGTTGCAGATTTCTTTTCGGGCTATTGGGGACCATGAGTCCGACCATGAGACATCTGGTTATAAGGAAAGATCGATGCCTCAAAATCACCAAACAAACTTCGCCAACAATGTTAACAAATAATCGAAAAGTCATGAAACTAGGACTAGCACAAGCTTATTTGACCTCCCAGCAGACCAGGTCAGCTGGCTGCTCCACCCTCAGTTCTTGGTGATGGTAGCTAGTGCCCTAGCTGGCTGCTCTGTTACTCTGGCTTCAGTTTCCAATTTCAGATAAGTGGTGATTTTTGGCTTTGTGGCTTTTCCAATATGTTTATGCTGTGTGAGCTAGGAGTATAGGGTGCTTGGAGCTGCATATGCAGGTTTTCTTCCTTGTGTGCTCCTTAGCACTAACCTTGTGCTGCCAGGGTTCTCATCCCTGGAGTGTGTTTTGTTTGCTCCCTTAGAGGGCTTCCTTAGAGGGCTCCCTTAGAGGGCTCCCTTAGAGGGCTCCCTTAGAGGGCTCCCTTAGAGGGCTCCCTTAGAGGGCTCCCTTAGAGGGCTCCCTTAGAGGGCTCCCTTAGAGGACTTCCTTGCTTGTGGTGGTTCTTGCCCTGGGTAATTCCATTTGATTTTGGCCATCTTCCTTCCCTGGGGTTAGGAGCAAAGTTTGCCTGGCAGATTTCCTTGTAACTTTGGTGGTCTGTTTTGTTTTGATGACTATGTGGGTGCTTTCCCGGTGGTGGCACACATGATATAATTCACTGACAATTTTATCATGGTGCCATTGCTTTCTGCACCATTCTTTGAAGGGACCAGGTTCTTGTTCATGGTTTCTGGTAGGCTGAAATGAACTCTGCAACTAATAGCACTTAGTAGTTTGGCACTATATCAGCATTGTAGCTTGAGGGAGCCACTGGGGATCAACCAGAAATTGGAGTTTCATTACATTCAACATTGGATTTTTGTCACTCTTCTCACAGTTCGCTTGTGTATGCTGTACAGTCTATCAGATTCATCCTTCCAGAGGTTTCCTTCCTCTTGGGTTCCCTCCTTCCTTTGGTGGCTCTAGCGGATTATTTTAAGTGCCTCCTATGTGAACCGGATTTTGTCGGATAGACCCGGAGTCTTCCTGGCTAGCAGACAATAATTTTTTTTTACCTCCATTTGTGGCCCTTTTTTTTTCCATAGTTTCTGCCCTTCCCACGTGCTTGAGTGGCTTTAGTTTTCTAACAATTTGCAGGAGTTTTTGAACAGTTCCTCTTTTGAGCCTCTGAATAACTCTGTATGCTCCTGTGCTTTTCCCATGGCATAGGTTTGATACAACTTCATGCCCAGTTGCCTTTGTGGGCCTGGCTGTACTCGGCTACAGTTGTTTTTTATTTCCCTCTTGAAGCTTTTTTTGACTGGCTCCATGAGTGACATTGATTCACTTCGCTTGGTGCAGGGGCCTTGTTGCTGGCTGTGGTAGCTTCAGGGGGTTTGTCCAAGCTGTTTACACCTGGGTTCTGGGAGGTGGTTGCTACATTCTACTCTGCCCATTTTACATGTCGGCAGGCTGTGTTGGCCCAGACCTTAGTTTGGGCTTTGTCCTTGGGCCTTATGTCCACCTTCCCCTTTTCATCTCTCCTCTTTCCTGAGAAGATTGTCACACAGCCCTTGTTTTCTTCAACCCTGGAAGCCCAGTGAACACCAGTCACACAGCCCCAACTCCGGGCCAAAGCATGTTCATTCATTGAGTGGCAGAGGAGGAAGGTATTAGGCTTGGAGCTACCAAGTTTGGTAGCTCTGGAGCCATTGAGGGGACCCACCAGGTGTTTCATTGCATTCAGTTTCAGATTTTTGCTTTTGATTTTCTGGGGTGTGTTAATCTTTGATATTATATCCCTCCCTCCCCACTGAGTGGAACACATTCTGATCATGGATTTCTGGTGGTTAGCACATGTCTTGGGGTTTGGCATGTCTTTGGAGGCACAATGGTACAAGGGATTTGATCACTATGAGCTAATAAGGAACTTTCCAGAAATGGAAATTTTATTGCAATCAGTGCTTCATTTTTCTCTTTGTAACAGACTTTATTTCAACAGGGACCGAGGAAGAATTCAGAACGATGGTGAAAAACTCATTGGTTGGAGAAGTGAAGCCAAATGTGAAAAAGAAAAAAGAAACAACTGTAAAAAAAGCTGAAAAGAAGCCAAAATCTGCAAGGAACAGATCACCAAATGATTTGCCGTCTTCGCATAGTGAGAGAGAATCAGAAGGTGATGATGACATAGAACTGGTGACCAGCTTATGTACATTAAGCACCAGTGAGCTTGGAGGACGGGATTGTTCACTTAAAAGTCCTAGAAAGAAAAAGATAACTGGCAACAAAGCGGCAGAGAATAAGATAATGAATGATAAGAGCAAAAGAAGCACCACTTCCAATAAAAGAATTAATGAAGGTGTGTAGTAAGCCTTATATTGTAGAATTAGGTGGAATGACTTTTTATTAATATTAAATTGTTTTTTTTTTTTTTTTTTTTTTGAGATATATACAAGAGTTGTTACATTCTTGTACAGCCACTAGTACGCGTAGCGTTTCGGGCAAGTCCCTGGAATACGATCCCCGCCGCGAAGAATCGTTTTTTCATCCAAGTACACATTTTACTGTTGCGTTAAACAGAGGCTACAGTTAAGGAATTGCGCCCAGTAAATCCTCCCCGGCCAGGATACGAACCCATGACATAGCGCTCGCGGAACGCCAGGCGAGTGTCTTACCACTACACCACGGAGACTGTTTGTTTTTATCTCTTGCAAAGTATAAGTAAGTCTTTGGTTGTGCACTATATAATGAATAGAATCTTATTGAGGTTAGGGTTTAACTCCTAAAGTGTGGCTATGGATATGAACACATCTGCTTGTGCAATAAAAAACAAAAACTTATGGAATGATTACTTTAGATGCAAAAGAAGAGGGAAAGGGGAAATAAAGTAAATACTTACATATTTACTGGTATGGTCAGTTGGCTGGGAGATGGGCCGAGGTAGATCTGTCTGTCGGTGCTAGACGCGAGAGTTACTGACCAGTAAGTGGCAGATTACTGCAATGTTGAGCTTCAATGTTTCTATGATGGTTTCTTAACTTTTTAATTCATGTAATTTACAAAGGCATAGACTGTGCATATTACAATACTGTACAGTACAACCTCGATTCAACAAACTGTATGGGGCCAAACTCGGTTCATTGCAGTGAGGGATTTGTTGCAACCGGAGATGCCTCCGGGATGTATTTCCCACACCTTATGAGCTAATTTCACTTAGCAAAATTTTAATTTCAACTTAGTCTAATAGACAACTACTAAATTAACACTCGATTGCACTGCGCGTGCGAGACCCACACTACCCCGGGTGGGCCTCAGCGTTTCCCAGGAGCGCGCGGTAATTCTGAAAAGTGTATACTCTTTTCAACTTTGTCACCTCAATTCTCGTCCAAGGTTTTTCAATTTGGTATCATTATGTTTGCAATAGAATTCTCTATGGGTCTAAAGGCATATAAAGTCCAAAAGCCCGGCGTACCATCCACAACAAACAGAGAAAGTGAGTGCGTGTTACCCGGGAGCACGCAAGAGCAATAAAATGTGTACTGTACACTTATTTCACTTTTGTCACCTCAATTCCCGTCCTAGGGCTTCTATTTTGGTATCGGTGTTCACAATAGAATTCCCAACAAGGGTATATGCATTTAAAGTAAAAAACTGCAGCGTGCTCCACCCGCTGACAAGATGAAAGTGGCCCAGAAAGAGAGCACTGCGCCACCCCAAGGCACCTCTCATTACATTAGAGAGTACGGTAATACTGAAAAGTGTATTCTCTTTTCCACTTTGTCATCTCATTTCTTGTCCTAGGTTTTTCAATTTGATATCAATGTGTTTGCAATAGAATTCTCTAAAAGATTAAATGCATATAAAGCCCAAAAGCCCAGTGAGAAGGTAAGAGCGTATTAACCAGAACCTCGCGAGAGCAATAAAATGTGTACTCTCTCTTCACTTTGGACATCTCAATTCTCGTCCTAGGTCTTTCATTTTGTTAACATTGTGTTCGCAATAGAATTCCCTACAGGAGTATATGCAAATATATAGTACAAAAGCCAGGTGTACCACCCACAGCAAACAGAGAAAGTGATGGAGCGTAATCCCAGTGAGCGCTAATAAAATGGGTATACTGTTTTTAACTTTGTTACCTCAATTCTGGTCCTAGGTCTTTCATTTTGGTATCAATGTATTTGCAATGAAATTCCCTACAGGAGGATATGCATATAATATCCAAAACCACGGCGTGCCCCTCCCGAAACCGCTGCCAATTTGCCGCCGCTGCCGACGCAATGCTCTGTCGTTATTGGAAATGCATCTACAAAAAAACGACACAATGCTGAGTTGTTACCGAGCAAAAGTGTTAATTAACATGTCTGCAAAAAATGTAACCACATGTAGCTGATTTCTCACGTCCCCAGCTTTAAAACTCATTTTTAAAAGGTGGCAGGGCCATATTTGAGGGAATGAAAACAATGCAACTCAAAATGAAAACAAACCATAGAATTTGGTTTTGAACATTCTCAATAGCTTTCCCAAGGCTCCAACTGTTTCTTGTAATGTTGATTCCATCTACAAAACCATCAGAAATGTGATTAGAGCCATATTAAGGGAGTTACCATTCAACCCTGTTGTTTCCCACGTTGATTTCACCAAGCTAAATTTTAATTTCAATCTGTTGTATGAAGGACAACTGCTAAGAGAACTTGTCTGTAAAGAGATTTAACTACATCTAGCATATTTTTCACACCCTAGCATTGGAACCTCATTTTGAAAGGAAAAAGGACCCATATTTGTCGAAGTAAACTGGTGAATCTCAAAATTAAAATGAACCAAAGAATTTGGTTTTATTACTTAATGGCTTTCCCAAGGCCTCTTACTAGCTCTTGTAATGTTGTGCCCATCTGTGAAAATAATTAAAAATGTGACTGAAGGCATATTAATTAATTTAACACTTTTGCTCGGTAACAACTCAGCATTGCGTTGGCGGCGGCAGCGGAAAATTGTCAGCAGCTTCGGGAGGGAAGCACCATGGTTTTGGATATTATATGCTTATACCCCTGTAGGGAATTTCATTCTGAATACATTAATACCAAAATGAAAGACCTAGGATGAGAATTGAGATGTCCAAAGTGAAGAGTGTACACATTTTATTGCTCTTGCGTGGTTCTGGGTAATACGCTCTTACTTTCTCACTTTCTTGCTGGGCTTTTGGGCTTTATATGCATTTAGTCTTGTAGAGAATTCTATTGTGAACACATTGATACCAAATGAAAAATCTAGGATGAGAAAAGAGAATACACTTTTTTCAGTATTACCGTACTCTCTAATGTAATGAGAGGTGACTTGGGGTGGCGCAGTGCTCTCTTTCTGGGCCACTTTCATCTTGTTGGTGGGTGGAGTGAGCTGCAGTTTTTTACTTTATATGCATATACCCTTGTTGGGAATTCTATTGTGAACACAATGATACCAAAATGGAGGCCCTAGGACGGGAATTGAGGTGACAAAAGTGAAATGAGTGTACACATTTTATCGCTCTTGCGTGCTCCCGGGTAACACGCACTCACTTTCTCTGTTTGTTGTGGATGGTACACCGAGCTTTTGGACTTTATATGCCTTTAGACCCATAGAGAATTCTATTGCGAACACAATGATATCAAATTGAAAAACCTTGGACGAGAATTGAGGTGACACAGTTTAAAAAGAATATACACTTTTCAGAATTACCGCTCGCTCCCGTGAAACACTGAGGCCCACCCAGGGTAGTGTGGGTCTTGCGCGCACAGTGCAATGAAGTATTAAAAGTTGCCTTTTGCCCCCCGAAAAAAAAATCAAAATGCCCAACAAAAAAATTATAAAATGTCTATAAAAAATCCTAAATGCCTAGCAAACAAATCCTAAACACTTGACAAAAAATTCAAAATGCCCAAGAAAACTCATATCTTGGGAGTGTGGCATATCTTTGCACATGTTTCCAGTGGAGGGCCAGGTGACAGACAATATATTGCCCATAATGTGTTCAAAAACTATCATCCCAAATTAATCATCTTTTACTGGAGGTACCATTTGTTGTTTGTTTGCTTCAAACGTCTCATTGTCTTAACATTTTTTCAGGTTGCCATCACAAGTCTCGAGTGTGGGATGTGATCTACACTGCTTGTAAGACTGGCAGTGTGGAGCACCTTAAAACAGCACTCAAAATTCCTCCCTTAGATGAGCCTCAAGGTAATGTATGAGCTTGTTAATTAAGACCCCGTTAACCTGGACCTTTTGGTAATCCTGCCAAAATTGAATCTGGGTTTTTCTACCCAACTTCCAAATAAATCAAGCACTTGGGATGGATGGTAGAGCAATGATCTCGCTTCATGTAGGTCGTGTTCAGTCCCCGACCGTCCAAGGGGTTTGGCTCCATTTCTTTTTCCCCGTCCAATCCCAAATCCTTATCCTGATCCCTTTCAAGTGCTATCTTGAGTTATCTTGAGATGATTTCGGGAGTTAGCGTCCCCGCGGCCCGGTCCTCGACCAGGCCTCCTTTTTGTTTCACACCCCCAGGAAGCAGCCTGTAGCAGCTGTCTAACTCCCAGGTACCTATTTACTGCTAGGTAACAGGGGCATCAGGGTGAAAGAAAATTTGGCCCATTTATCTCTACCTCTACTGGGGATCGAACCCGGAACCTCAGCACTACGAATCCAAAGCGCTGTCCACTCAGCTGTCAGGCGCCCATATATATATGTATATATATATATATATATTGTGCTATATAGTCCTAATGGCTTGCTTTCCCCTGAATGTTCCTTTCCTTTCACTAAATTTTGACAGAAATCCAAGTTTCTGGGAGTTTGGCTGGGTTATTGAATGCCATTGAGAGACCTGTGCTTACCAGAAAGCCAAGGGCCTTCAACGGGTGAAGCCTTAGCAGCTGGCATTCAAAACTGACAATGCCAAGCTCATGTATAGTTATTTTAGTGTTAATAAATGATTATGAATATAAATCAAATAAATATTACCTAATACTGTATTATAACAAATAATAATTACTGTACAGTATTACTAAAAATTGCTTGTGCAGGCTGTACAGTGTATTTTTCCCTGCTAAAATAAAGAGATTCATTTCACCTATGTTTCGGTGGTGGTTAGGCTCCTGTGTTGTTGTTTCCCCTTGATAATGCTTGCCACACTGTTAGTGTTTCCCTTCACAGATTTCACTGCCTCTGTTATGTAGTAGGCAGTCACAGCCAGACAGGCAATTGGAACCAGTCACAGCCAGTAACACATCTTTATCAGATTATCCACTGCCATCAGGTCTAGCCAGCCTGCAATCTACCCTCACACCTGGGTAAAAACTTCATAGGTGGACGGTTGCTCAACATCCTCCCAGCGAGTATAAGAAATATTGCCAGAACAACCGTGGACATCTTCAAGAGAAAACTAGATAATTTTCTCCGAGGAGTGCTGGACTAATCGGGCTGTGGTGGATATGTGGGTGTGCGGGCCACTCCAAGCAACAGCCTAGTGGATCAAGCTCTTACAAATCAAGCCTGGCCTCGGGCTGGGTTTGAGGGGTAGAACAACTCCCAGAACCCTATCAAGCAGGTATTCAAGATGTTCAGAAATATGCCGCTCTTTCAGCTGTGTACGCTAATATGTCCTGGACTGATATTCGAGCATGAGAGTTTTGGAGGTTGAACAGGGTTCTTGCAACCAAGTATCTTGTTGGGCATAGCCATATCTTTTTTTCTTCGTTCTGATCCTGTGGTGCTTCTTCCTTCCTGGTAAGTCCCCATTTGTTTCTTTCTCCATGGGTAGTTAGCTTCAGGGAGCCACAATGGGCTCCCCACAGAAAACCAGTGTTGAATATAATAAAATGCCAATTTCTGGGTGAACCTCGGTGGTTCCCTGTCACCCCCCCCCCCATCCCGTCCCTCTAGGTCATTGGGGACTTGATACATTTACCATAGAACTGAGGGTGGTTTTGTCAGCTGACCACAAGTTATAATCCCCTCCCCCCAAATGGGTACTGTGGGGTAATTACCTAAGTGTGTAATGCTAGCTGCAAGGGTGCAAGCTAGCTGGTGCTAGTTTTGAGAATTTTTATCATTTCTTTACAATGTTGGGGGGAGTTCTCTTGGCAGTTCTTGAGGCTGTGGTCTGTACTAAAACCAGCAATGGTCTGTTTTGTTTCATGAACTTTTTGGGTTCTTTCCTTGGTGGTGGCATAAATAAAATAAATAAATAAATACTTCTCTTATTCCTCTGTGACAGATTCTGGCTTATGGTACGTGGCAGGCCAGTACAACACTGTGGCTGATGCACTCTAGTAGCTGGTACATTATCAGTGATTAGGTGCTTCAGAGAGCCACCAGGCCTCACTCAGAAATTAGCATTTCATTACATTCAATGCTGGTTTTAGATTAGCTCTTGCTTACTGTTTGTAGACTGGGGGCTTTATGCTCATATTTGGGTGAAGGAGTTGTGTTCTCTTGGCCTTGGTGGGAGGTTTCAAAATTTGCAGCTTTCTCTTTTCTGGCTAGGAATCAGTCAGTGGGCTTCTGGAGGGGGAGGGGGGTTACTTGGTTTGTTCAGGTGAACGTGCTTCATTTATGTTCAGTTGTGGCGGTCCATCATTATTTGCGAGCCACTTGGTTGACTTCTGGTGTTGCATTTTTGTCCTAGTGTTCTTGGCTCCTTGTTTGAAGGCTTGTTGGTCCAAGGTCATCCTCAGTGTTGTCAGATTTAGCCAACCTGTGGCCTACCTTCAGGCTCCATGATGTTTGTAACTTTGTGGCTTTGTCCTTGATCTTTCCTTATGTCTTGGGCTGATATTCAGCCTCAGGTGGTCTAGTAACCTCTGTTATTTGTACCTCTGTGAGGGGATCAGGGTTTTGTCTCTCGTCTCCAGTAAGCTGTTCTTCTCAATGGTTTAGTGGGATTTGATAGACATGGAGGTACCTTACCTTGAGGATACCTTGAGGTGCTTCCGGGGCTTAGCGTCCCCGCAGCCTGGTCGTTGACCAGGCCTCCTGGTTGCTGGACTGATCAACCAGGCAGTTGGATATAGCTGCTTGCAGCCTGACTGTACGAATCACAGCCTGGTTGATCGGGTATCCTTTGGAGGTGCTTATCCAGTTCTCTCTCTCTCGAACACTGTGAGGGGTCAGCCAGTTATGCCCCTTGTGTGTAATGGAAACGTGTTGAATAGTCTCGGGCCTCTGATGTTGATAGTTCTCTCTGAGTACCCGTTGCACCTCTGCTTTTCAACAGGGGTATTCTGCACATCCTGCCATGCTTTCTGGTCTCATGTGATGTTGTTTCTGTGTGCAGGTTTGGGACCAGCCCCTCTATTATTTTCCATGTGTGAATTATTATGTATCTCTCCCAGCTGTACTCAAGGGAATACTGTACAGATTTAGGCTCTTTAGTCTGTCCCAGTAGTTTAGATGTTTTACTGAGTGGATGCTAGCAGTAAAGGATCTCTGCACGCTTTCCAGGTCAGCAATTTCTCCAGCTTTGAAAGGGGCTGTCATTGTGCAACAGTATCCCACTCTAGAGAGCACTAGCGTTTTGAAAAGTATCATCATCGGTATAGCATCTCTAGTGTGAAATGTTCTTGTTATCCAACCTGTCATTTTTCTTGCAGTTGTGATGGCTACTTTATTGTGTTCTTTAAAGGTAAGGTCTTCAAAGTATTCAAAGGTGTCCAAAGCATATAGCAACAGGGAGCCACTTTGAGTTAACCAGAAAGAGGCATTTCATTATATATTCAAAGCTGGGTTTCTGGTGCAACCCTTAATGGCTTTCCCTTTTCCACATTATTCTCCTCTCGTTGGATTGAAGGGTTTGATTTGGGCGATTTGTGAGTGGGCTAGCTGGTTAGTACCCTGGATGACTCGGGCAGCCTGGCCTCGGGCCGGGCTTGGCGTAGAACAACTCCCAGAACCACATCAAGCAGGTAGATACCTGGTGGCAACTACTGTGTGCCTTATTATCTGTGGACACTTAATTTTTAACAAGTTCATTGTGTTATGCTTATGCATTCTAGTGGAGGTATATCTTGATTTTTGGTTGATCTCTGATCCTCAAGTTCCCTTCACTTTGTAGAGAAATGCCAGATTTTGATTATGGTTCCAGAAGGCAAGGAAGGACCTCAGAGAATAGGGCATTGCTAAGTCTGAGCTAGACCGGTACTTACCTCTGGCAACTATTGAGGGCCCCGATAGAAAAGTGTTTCATTACATTCAGCACTTGATGTTAGAGTTTGGTTCTGGTGACCAGCCAAGTTTTAGCTTGAATAGTTCACCTGATGTCAATCGACATTTACATTTTGTTCATATGTTTATTTCAAGCAGTGGTTTTGTTTTGCTTTGCCTGTACTTTTTAGCATGTTTTCCTAATTTTTTAGCTTTCTATACATATTTCTTACGCCATTCTCTCCTTGCCTCGCCGACCAAGCCAGATTCTGTTCCTGTTTCCTGATATGTGCAGGTCTAAGCTGCCTGATACAACCTAAAGGCATAGCGGTACTAGTCCTTAAGTTCTGGGGAGCTACTGAGGAGCCAATCAGAAAATATTTTTTATCATTACATTCAACACTAAGATTTCTTTGGACATATGTAAACTATATTGCCTTTTTGTGTGGACTATTTAAGGCAGCCTATGCAAGCTAGTGCAGCCAGCCATCAGATACATGCATGAATTATCTTGTTTTGTATCATAAAATATTTCCTCTTTTTAGGTGATATTCTCCCAGATGATATTATGGAATCAATTAAATGTACTGAAATTCCATCCAATCTTAGTTGTATTACATTGGGAAGAAAAGACAAGACATTGCTTCATGTGGCAGCTGAAAATGACCAAAAGGACATTGTGTGGTGAGTATTTTTTTCTTATACCAGTTCTGAAGCATCTGGCATCAGTGATCTATATGGTGGAACTCATTTTATTTTCACATGCTCATTAACATCTTAATATTAATGAATTTTGCCTTTTTATAAATTCATTAAAAGTAAGCTGCAGATAAAGAATAATATTCGGAGGTTGAAAATGGGGAACAGATACACGGAAAATGAAAAGGAAATGTGTGAAACATTAAATTCCAAAGTGTGTTTGTACGAAATGAGATCTTCAGAGAACCAGACATAATAAGAATTCCAGAGAACAACATAGAGCGTATAGAGGTGTCTAGGGATGAAGTGGAAAATATGCTAAAGGAGCTAAGTAAGAACAAAGCAGTTAGTCCAGATGGAGTTTCCCCATGGGTTCTGAGAGAATGTGCATCTGAGCTCAGCATTCCATTTCACCTGATCTTTCAGGCATCCCTGTGTACAGGAATCGTAGCAGACATGTGGTAAAAGGCTAACATAGTTCCAATCTACAAAAGTGGTAGCAGGGAAGACCCCCTCAATTATAGACCTGTATCAGTGACAAGTGTAATAGTGAAAATATTAGAAAAAATAATAAAAACTAAATGGGTAGAACACCTGGAGAGAAATGATATAATATCAGACAGACAGTATGGTTTTCAATCTGGAAGATCCTGTGTATCGAATTTACTCAGTTTCTATGATCGAGCCACAGAGATTTTTACAGGAAAGAGATGGTTGGGTTGACTGCATCTATCTGGACCTAAAAAAAAGGCTTTCAACAGAGTTCCACATAAGAGGTTGTTCTGGAAACTGGAAAATATTGGAGGGATAACAGGTAAGCTTCTTACATGGATGAAAGATTTTCTGACTGATAGAAAAATGAGGGCAGTAATCAGAGGCAATGTATCGGACTGGAGAAATGTCACAAGTGGAGTACCACAGGGTTCAGTTCTTGCACCAGTGATGTTTATTGTCTACATAAATGATCTACCAGTTGGTATACAGAATTATATGAAGTTGTTTGCTGATGATGCTAAGATAATAGGAAGGACAAGAAACTTTGATGATTGTCATGCTCTTCAAGAAGACCTGGATAAAATAAGTATATGGAGCACCACTTGGCAAATGGAATTTAATGTGAATAAATGCCATGTTATGGAATGTGGAATAGGAGAACATAGACCTCACACAACCTATAAATTATATGAGAAATCTTTAAAGATTCTGATAAAGAAAGAGATCTAGGGGTGGTTCTAGATAGAAAACTGTCATCTGAGGACCACATAAAGAACGTTGTGCGAGGAGCCTATGCCACACTTTCTAACTTCAGAATTGCTTTTAAATACATGAATGGCAAAATACTAAAGAAATTGTTCACGACTTTTGTTAGGCCAAAGCTAGAATATGCAGCTGTTGTGTGGTGCCCATATCTTAAGAAGCACATCAACAAACTGGAAATGGTGCAAAGACATGCTACTAAGAGGCTCCCAGAACTGAAGGGCAAGAGCTACGAGGAGAGGTTAGAGGCATTAAATATTCAAAAATTAGAAGACAGAAGAAAAAGAGGTGATATGATCACTACGTACAAAATAGTAACAGGAAATGATAAAATCAATGGGGAAGATTTCCTGAGACCTGGAACTTCAAGAACAAGAGGTCATAGATTTAAACTAGCTAAACACAGATGCCGAAGAAATATAAGAAAATTCACTTTCGCAAACAGAGTGGTAGACAGTTGGAACAAGTTAAGTGAGAAGGTGGTGGAGGCCAAAACCGTCAGTAGTTTCAAAACTTTATATGACAAAGAGTGTTGGGTAGACGGGACACCACGAGCGTAGCTCTCATCCTGTAACTACACTTGGGTAATTACACACATATATATATATACATAAACATACAGTATATAATGACCTTATCTGTACTCATGGCATGCACCAACTAACTGTGCAAATTGAAACTTTAATTAACACTTTGGCGTACCCCGCGCACCACCCCTCAACTGTGCGATTTGAGTCCCAGCGTTTCATGGGAGCGCGCGTTAATTCTGAAAAGTGTATACTCTCTTCAACTTTGTCACCTTAATTCTCGTCCTACGAGATTAAATTTGGTATCATTGTGTTAGCAATAGAATTCTCTACAGCACTAAATGCATATAAACTCCAAAAGCTCGGCTAATTACCCGCAGCAAACAGAAAGTGCTAACGAGTTACCCAGGAGCGTGGAAAAGCGATAAAATGTGTTCACTCTTTTCACTCTGGTCACCTCAATTTTCGTCCTAAGTCTTTCATTTTGGTATTAATGGGTTCACAATAGAATTCTCTAGAGGAATATTGGCATATAAAATAAAAAACCTGGTCACGCTCCACCCGCCGACGAGTTGAAGACGGGCCACGCGTTAACCGCGAGTGAGTGCCCAGACACCTTCCAGCTACACTCCCAATTCCTGCCCACAAATGTTTAGTATTTTAGTATATTTAGTATTATAGTTTAGTATTTTTTGTGTAGTAGTTGTACATCACATAAGCATTGTAGATAGCCATTTGCACAAAATAGGTCATTTTCTTCGGCCATTTGTGAGTTTTCCTTATGAAGTGATAATATTTGATCATTTGGTCAAAGTGATCAACACCTTTCATGTTTGTATTGTAATCACAGATTGCATTCGGCTTGTTGACAGTTACCAAACAGTCCCCCAAAAATCGGATAAAAACCTGATTTTTGGCAATTATTTTAGTGGACGACGCAGCATTGCGTCATCCCCGAGATTACCGACAGTAAACGGATGACGCAATGCTGCCCAGAATATTTGGCACACGTGGGTGGAGCAATGGTATTGGCATCTTGTGTTGGAGATTGCCTTGTGGAAATGACTGCAATATCCATGACTGTTATAGAGGAAATTGGCTCACCAGAGTAAGGGACATTCTCTGGTGTGGGAGACTGTTGTCTCATTTGTGGCGTCAGGGATGTAGAACTTCTATGACTGCTCCATAGATGGTAATATTTTGGTAACTACAGTTTGGAAGGTCGCCAGAGGACCTGATAAGTGGTTATCTTGAGGTTATCTTGAGATGATTTCGGGGCTTGGCGTCCCTGCGGCCTGGTCCTTGACCAGGCCTCCTTTTTGTTACACCTTTAGACAAGGAAGCCCCCCCCCCTCCCAGGAAGCAGCCCGCAGCAGCTGTCTAACTCCCAGGAAGCAGCCCGCAGCAGCTGTCTAACTCCCAGGTACCTATTTACTGCTAGGTAACAGGGGCATCAGGGTTGAAAGAAACATTTTGCCCATTTGTCTCCGCCTCCACCGGGGATCAAACCCGGAACCTCGTGACTACGAATCCGAAGTGCTGTCCACCCAGCTGTCGGGCGCCCTTGCCCTCGCCCAGCTGTCAGACGCCCAGGTGTGTTAAGGTGAATTAATAAAAAGGAATTCCTGAAACTGACAACCTCAAGAACAAGGTCATAAATTCAAGCTAAGGAAACAAAGGTGCCTTCAAAAATATTTGAAAGTTTTCTTTTGCAAACAGAAAACTTTTTCCGTTTGCCAATACCCTCAGTAGTTTCAAAGTGTTATATGACAAAGAGTACTGAGAAGATGGGGAGGGAGCCGGTGGCTGAGCCGACAGAACACCGGACGCGTGATCCTGTGGTCCCGGGTTTGATCCCGGGCGCCGGCGAGAAACAATGGGCAGAGTTTTTCACCCTGATGCCCCTGTTACCTAGCAGTAAATAGGTACCTGGGTGTTAGTCAGCTGTCACAGGCTGCTCCTGGGGGTGGAGGCCTGGTCAAGGACTGGGCCGCGAGGACACTAAAGCCCCGAAATCATCTCAAGATATGGGACACAGCTAGCATAGCTCTCATCCTGTAACTACACTTGGGTAATTACTTAGGTGATTACTAAAGTAATTACCTGTTTAATTCAGCTATTATTGTAATAATTTGTACATGTTATTATTGAGATAGTTTATTCTGAATTTGCCAACTGTAATGATTGTTAAAATGATTGATAAATGTTGCTTCTAAATCTAATCCTTTAATATACAGTTTATAATTACAGATACTACGTGTCATTATTATGACTCTTTCCTGGGTAAATAATTACTGTAAATCTGTGTAAGCTAACCCAACTATAAATATACAAACCTTTATGACTAAAGTATTTAATATCAATTTAAATTTCACATGTATGTATAAAAGTACACATATGGCAAAAAATAATACAGTAGTAAATGAAAGATATTTGTTAGGGTTAGGAAAATTTGAGTGACTTTTGTTTAGTATTGGTGCAGCTTAAGTGTAGCCCCTGCTTCCAGTAGTACTGTAATACTGTACTGTACTCTCATTACCAGTTAAGACCTGGGGCCAGATTCACGAAAGCACTTATGCAAGCACTTATGAACATGTACATCTTTTCTCAATCTTTGGCACCTTTGTTTCCAATTATTAAACAGTTAATGAGCTCCGAAGCACCAGGAGACTGTTTATAACAATAACAGTTGAATGGGAAGTTTTCATGCTTGTAAACTGTTCTGTAAATGTAACCAAAGCCGACAAAGATTGAGGTAAGATGTACACGTTCGTAAGTGCTTTCGTGAATCTGGCCCCTGGCAATCAGTCCACTACACGTGTGACATTTTTCAGGTGGTTGCTGGAGCATGGGTGTGACCCTAGTGTTGCAGATACAGACAAAATTGTTCCATTTGATTGTGCAAGTTACAAGGAGACTCGAAATGAATTTCGTCGTTTTATGGCCCAGTATCCTGATAAATATGATTATAAGAAGGTAACGTATATGTACTTTAATAGAATTTTTTTTTTTTACTGAGAATATCTGCCCCCCTTCCCTCAATAGCTCCACAGTGCTTACACACACAGGTAATTCCTAAGCAATTGGCAATCATACTAGGTCTTGAGATCCATATTAATCTACCAGGAGCTAGAAAAAAAAAATCTGACTCAGTACCTGGGAGCTGCCAGCTGCACCAGTAAGCATCCTCAGTCAAAAGATAAAGGTCAACTGACTCAGCTGGAAGGTACTGAAAAGGTCCAGGGATCCCCTGGATATCCCCTGCAAATCCTTTTGCAGGGGGATTTTTTTTTTTATCCTCCCTCCCTGTATGAGTAAGATTTGGGTGTGACTATCCTCTGGGTTCAGTTTCCCCATGCCTTTGTCTTTCAAAACCCTCTCTGTTTTGAGTTTATATTTTCCTCTCCTTTTTGGATGTGTTACAAGGGGCTGGCGTCTTCCTGGCTAGCAGATAATTCTTTGTTTTCACTTGGGGCTCGACACAGCTTTTGTAGTACCTACACGCTTAAGTGGCATGAGCTGTATACCGTGTTGGTGTTTCTGGGGGTGTTTTTTATGCACCCCTCAGTGACTGCCTGTTTGCTCCTCTCTCTCTTGGGATGTGAGTATGCAGTTCCCTGCCCAAATGTCTTTGCTGTGAGCGCACTTGTGGCAGATGACTTGTGCCTGTTCATATTTGAGTTCCGTCGTACGATTTCTTGGCCTCCTTGGGCGCCTTACTAACTGGCTTCAGGAGGAATTTGAGTCACTCGACACAGCCTTATGCGTGGGTTCTGGCCTCGGTTGTAGCTGCATTGTGTGTTTTGATTCAAGTTCAAGTTCTAGTACGTTTATTGAGACAATAAAATACATCTCAAAGGGATAGAGTAGCCTACGCTATTTCTACCCTTCTTTATCTACGGTTCAGCCCCTTTCACCACTGATGTGATCATTGGGTTCTGGCTCCATTGACCCTTCGCTGGCTGCTGCATTGCCGGTTTCATCTTCAGACTTTTTTGGGTTCAATTCCCTGGTGCCTTCTTTTGCCCTTGCTTGATGTCTTCACGCATTCCATGGCCCTAGGTTGGGGCTTTGTGACCAGCACTCATCAAACTGGCCTGAGTTGTTGGTCTCCTCCCTCTCATCAGGCTCACAGTATAGTGCAGTAATTTGCATTTGTGTGGCATTCAGGATACAGATTCATCCAGACTCTGTGCTATGACTACATTCAGACTGTTCTTTCATGGTTCATTGCCTCAACCGGTGGGTTTGCTTCAGTCCCTTGGGCCTTAGAGCCGAGCTCTTTGAGTAGCTCTTCTGCTGGTTTCTTGGGGTTTGGCTTTCTGCACGGTTTACGCTCAAGGAATGTCCAATGTTCTCGTGGACAGTCTGTCCCGGTTACTTCCTGTCTCCAGGAAGGCATCAGAAAGTACCTTCCAATGCAACCTCCTCTGGCTTTGTGAGATGTATGGGTGCCCAGTGGTCCACCACTGGGCACCTATCTGGTCCTATCTCAACTCCCTAGGCTTCCTCCCAGTCTGTGTGTCTGTAAGCCAGAATTTTGGTGATGACTCTGATGCTCAGCAATTTTACTGTTTGTAATGCTTCTGGGGGCATTTTCAGTGCTCTTTTTGGTAGGTTTTGTGCTGTATTCAGCTGTCATTTGGTGGGCTTTTTTTCCTCTGCTTTGTTGCCTTGGGGTGCTTGCCTTTTGGCTGGCCTGGATTGTGTGTACGTTTCCTGCCTTCCTCTGGCTCAGCTGCTGCTTCTGTCACTTCTGGGCTGAGGCCATTTACTGGCAGGTGGTTTTTCTTGTGGCTTAGTTATGGTTCCAGTTCTTCATGGTCCTGGTCTGTTGCCATGTATGGACTCTTTGATGACAGCTATTGGCTGGCAACTATGCACTGGCAACAGTGCATATTTCTTAGCATTTGCTTTGCTTTTTTCTTGTTTCTCATCATTGTGTTTTTTTATTTTTGTGGGGTCTTGTTTTTGTTCTATTGACTCTGATGGGCATATTTTTCTTCACTGTTGGCCTCCTCCTTTTCTAGCTGGAGGAGTTGTCATGTTTGTAGTCCAAGTGTTCCTGGTTTCTTGCTTCCTGAGGCATTTGTCTTAGGTTGTCTCTAGTGTCATAAAGATTAGCTAGCCTGCGGTCTACATTTAGACTCATGATCATCAGAAATTGTTTAGCTTTGTTGGCAATATTGGTTGACTTGTTGACAGTGAGGGTGCTGCCACTGGCTGAGGCAGCAGCTCCTGGTGATGGGCAGGTGAAACTAGCAGTGAAATGACCTAACTACTGGCGATCTCCTTTTCTGTGTATTTTCTTTTTGTCTCGCTCAACCTTTCTGGTGGCTATTTCCTTGCTTAGCGTGATCTTGTATCCTTGTATCCTCTGTTCTCTGTGCCTCTTTGAGGGGGCTAGATTTTGCCCTCTGGTCACTGTTAACTTTTTTATGACTTGCAAGGGCCTAGTGTGATTTGATTGGCATGGAGCTATCCAGAGAGGCTAGCAACAGGTAGCCACCGTGGACCTCACCAAAAAGACATTTCATTTCATTCAATGCTAATTTTACCACTTTCCTGTGTGGCACTTGGGCATCTGGCATAGTACTATTGATCCTTTACCCCAAGTTCTGTTAATTTGCCATCTTCTGCAGGCCAACTCTTCGCTGGGTTTTGCTACTCCTGTGTTCCCTATCAGCAAAGCTGTCCTTCTTAACTGAGCCACCATTGGGAGTAAGAACTGGGGAGCTACACTGGGGGCATCCCAGAAATTATTGATTAAATGTAGTGAAATGCCATTTTCTGGCAGGACCCTCTTGGTAGTTCCCTTTTCCACCCTTTCCACCATTTCTCTCTCTCCTTTCCTACCTTACCTTGTGGCTTTATTGTGGGGTTCTGAGGATCAATGTCCAAGCGGCCTATCTTGAGGTTATCTTGAGATGATTTCGGGGCTTTAGTGTCCCCGCGGCCCGGTCCTCGACCAGACCTCCACCCCCAGGAAGCAGCCCGTGACAGCTGACTAACACCCAGGTACCTATTTTACTGCTAGGTAACAGGGGCATAGGGTGAAAGAAACTCTGCCCATTGTTTCTTTCCGGCGCCCGGGATCGAACCCGGGACCACAGGATCACAAGTCCAGTGTGCTGTCCGCTCGGCCGACCGGCTTCCCTGCCAGGAAGCCTAGTCTCTTCCTGGTAAAAATGTTTGGAATTTAACACTGGTTCTTTGTAAGAGGGGTAGGTGGTGATGCAACCCTGTTCCCTGGGTTGATATTAATAACAGCCAGGTGCATTAGTGTCAGCATTTTTTCCTCACTCTTCATATCTTCGATTCAACCAGTAGGTTTTTTTTCTTCTGTCTAACCTTTGTGTTTTTTTTTCGTTTTGAGTTAATCTTTAATCCCTAATCTTTCCTCACGACATAGTGAAGCAGATTCTGGTCCTGGCTCCTGGTAGGTCTGCACAATTCTCAGAAACCCGGTTCAATTCTTAAGGCTTAGATATACATTGTGGTATTTAGTAAAAGGCTTACATGGTATACAGTTGATTAATACATTTTATTACATTGCACAGTAATTGATTTACAAAATCCCAATCTTGCCTCCCTGTAATATTTAGTACATTATACAACATATACTTTTATTTAAATCATTGTAGTATTTATTCATTTTCCTTATTAACCTTATCTTCCTTATTATTATTATTATAGGGTGCCAGTAGTACAGTCAGGTTCATTCCCATTTTGGCAGAAACATAATTTACTGACTGATCTCCTCACCATACTCTTGTCACATGTTAACTTGGGACCATGGAGTTCCTTGCTCCTCTTTAGTAGGAGGATATGACAATGTGCTTGCTCAGAGTTTTGCAGTTTGTGAGTGCATTTGTATTCAGTGCAGTTGGTTTATGGGAGCTTCCAAAGTATCTCTCATGACCCAATGTTCTAATTTTTGTTTTTGTTTTTTTACCTGTAGGCTAAAGTGCCAAGTGCTCTCACTCCTGAGCAGGAGGCACAACAGGCAGCCAAGTTGGCTCAGAGAAGAAAGGCACAGAGGCAGGCCAAGCTAGAAAGACAAAAAGAAAAGAAGAAGAAAGCAAAGGAGGAGATGCAAGAGGAAGAAGAAAAGAAGAGGTTTCTTGCATTAAGTGATAGGGACAAGGTACAGTACTATGCATATTATTATATTCTGTATTTTTGCACAATTGGCTTCCTTAATTTAAATTATTTTATACACATGTGAGTGATGCTTATAAGATCTTTTAATAATAATTCTGGTAAGGAAGCCATTGTGGCTCCCTGAAACTCACTCTCCGAGTTGGCTCCCAACTACCGTAGTACATTATCCATGCAGTTCAGTTCGGCCTACCGGGGACTCTAAATATTAAACCTGGGCCTCCTCGCAGAACTGCAGCGAGCAGGTGACACTTCACCACCTCACCAAGGGAGGCACCTAGAAAATCAATGAACCAATACAGACTGCTGCCGGGCTTAAAAGAGAACGAAGCCTCACAACCCGCTGAATGAACTTCCCAACAATGTAAACAAATGATTGAATCCCTCAAAACATGTGTACACTGGTTCACTTCACCCCTCCCAAACAATTGGGGAGTGAGGCAGGGCCAGGACTGACTAATGTTGACGTGGGAGCTGGCAGTTCCTGGGGTGCTGCCATCTGGCAGAGACCAGTTGTAAGTAGGAGAATTCAAATAAACTCCTGGGTGGATCATTTGCAGTCATTTGCTTCTTCATTTTTCCTTTCTTGTGAACCTTGCAGATATTGCTTCATTTTCTAGATGTTTCCTTTGGTTTCCTGCACTTGTGTGAGGTGGCTAGGTTCAGGATCTCATTTCTGGTAGGTTAGTTAGGAATCCTGGGGCTGAAGTAACTTGTGTTGGAGCTATCTCTGTGAAAATAGTTACAGGAAGAGGCGTTTCATTACATTCAACACTGGTATTTTTAATGTCTCTTCGGTACCAGAGCCAATGCACTGGGAAGCTGATGAAGCTGCCTAGGAAAGGGCTTCATTACATTTAATGTTTGATATTTTGTTTAAATAATTTTTTGGCTTTAATTCTGATATTTGGACATATTTTAGTCACAATATTCTTTGATGCTATTCACTACTAGTATAGGTGTAACGTCTATGTTATTTGTATGCTAAAAGAGAGGCATTCTAGTAAAATTTCTTTCTCCTTAGAGGGCATTAGCAGCGGAACGTCGAATTCTCGAGCAACAAGTAAAGGCAGGAGTACAGAATACCTGCTTGCTTCGTTGTTTCATGTGTGCCACAGACATAACGGGCTTGGTGCCCTTTGAATACAATGGGAATAAATTTTGCTCAACAAAGTGTGTGAGAGATCACAGGCTGAAGAAATCTTAGTGTTTGTTGATACTAGGATAAATATCTTTTTAAATTTACTTACCACAAAAATAAAATTTTAATGTAATTACAGTAGTTTTAGTTCCACATATTGCCAGCTGTGAAATTTGGTAGAGAGCCACGAGTCTACTATTATGGAGGCTGTCAAGCAGATAAATGTTTCAAATTTTATTAATGAGTCTAGTTACGGATCTGTAGGAATGGACCATAAATATTTAAAGAGGAAGGGATATGTAAAGTCTAGCTGTAGCCGCAAACATTTAGTTTATTTACACTGATTATTATTAAAATCAAAGAGGAATGATTTTGCATTTATAGTTTATGAAGTGCTAAGTCTCTTGGATAAACAGATACACGGGTCCAAATGAATGATGTAATTGTTCACAATAAACACGACCTCTTTTGCACTGAATGGTTTCCAACACATTGATTTTATTGACACTTAGAAATGGTGTCGATGTAACACTAGAGCAGATATGGGGAACACAAGAGTTCTAACCCCATGTAGCTGGGAATATATGGTTTGTACAGTGTTATATGTAAATGCACGCTTATGTAGCTAATCTTGGCACACAAATATTAATTATTACTCGTGACTTCCTATAGAAGGTGACCCTTTGGAAGGCTTCCCTAGTCATTTGCACTCAAGTTTTCAGGTCTACAGTCCTGTCTCAAAATTTAGTTATCTTTAACAGCAAATTTGAACTGAATGAACACATGTATTCATTTTGTGCAAGATCAATTAAACACTGGAGTACTAAGCTCAAAACTACATTAGTATTTACTTTTTCAGATGCAGTCATTCACACTAATAACATATAATAAGCAGCTTCTACACACATGTTCCATAGCACTCATCAGGTCCCGAGAAGTGGTGGAAGTGAAGACGCAGTTGTGGTTAAAGGTATATACTGTATTTTCAAAGTTGATGCCCATCAGAGTGAGCCTTTGCTCACACACTGTGTACAGTATACTGTTCTATACACAGAGCATAATGTTTCTGTTGACAATGTTTAGGCCTTGTGACGTGTTGACTCACATGGTAGCGGGCGGGAATGATTTGTTTTACAAAAAATACTGTACAGTTGAGTTTCCAGTTTTTTTATCATGTACAGTATATCAATACTATTTAAGATAAAAATTACATTTAATTTAAAGTTTCCAATAATATTTGCAACAATTTACACTGTATTAAAGTTGAAGATAATGAGATTTAAATATGTTTTACAGTTACATAATTTCCTGTAAAATAAGTGTTTATAAATTGTGTAATAGGTAAAGTTTGATCACTAACTGTAGAGGTCAACATTCGTGACTCAGCCTTGACCTCTCACAAGGAAAGAAGGTCATGGGGGGGGGGGAAGAGATATTCGTGATACAGTACTAACAAGAGAACTGATTCCCACTACCAGATAAGGTGAGTCAGTTGTTGCGATATAATTTACAAACTGTACATTAGGTATTATTAATGTACTAAGACTACAGGCTTATTATTAGGAACATTAATGTCTAAATATTTATACATCTAATACCACCATTACAAAATGAACTGACCACAATGTGTTGAACTATGATAGTTTTGCTGTAATAATAATATTTTTTGATTGTACATCAGTGGGACAATATATACATAAACACATAATTACAGATTACACACAGAAATCACAATAGCGTGATGCATCAAATGAACAAAATCAAATGCATCAAAAGAACATAATTACAGATATTTCTAACCATTTTAATGTGTGACATTTGACATTCCCCTCTCACTGTATTGTCATGCGTACCTTTAGTTACCTCCAAATAAAATGAGCAAGATGTACCTTCATAAGTTAATGGTAATGTCTTTTCACAGCCATAATAACATTGGATAAAAACCTACCCTTATGTACTGGCATTTGTATATTTTATGTACAAATTTACCAGTCTTTCATGCTCATCCAAGTGCTTTATCAAGGTCTCTTGAGGTTAACTTTAGATGATTTCGGGGCTTTTTAGTGTCCCCGCGGCCCGGTCCTCGACCAGACCTCCACCCCCAGGAAGCAGCCCGTGACAGCTGACTAACACCCAGGTACCTATTTTACTGCTAGGTAACAGGGACATAGGGTGAAAGAAACTGCCCATTGTTTCTCGCCGGCATCTGGGATCAAACCCAGGACCACAGGATCACAAGTGCAGTGTGCTGTCCGCTCGGCCGACCGGCTCCTCCCAGGTCTGAGTATATGGTTCGAGTAAGACTTAAATCTCGATGGATAATTATCTCATTGGCAGTGATGATCCATCGAGATGTAAGTCTCATCCTAAGCATATACTGAGACCTTGATAAAGCACTAAGAAGAGTGTGCAAGACTTAGTGTAAATTTTTACATAAAATGCACAAATATATAGGTGTGGGTTATCCATCTGTACCTCTATACTAGCATACATAAGGTAGTAATTGTCATACAACTTCCTACTGGTTAAGACGATGTCAATATTTGATTTAGGGTATTTGGACACTTTCCCATTCATAAGTTACTACCAAAGTTGTCAACAGACTCTTACATAGCGAGGGGGGAATACCTTACATGAAAAGAGGTTCGGATCATTATAATACTGTATGTTGATTTCAGTATAATTAAAAAGTTTCAAGATATAAATTGGAATTAATATCTGATTCAGAGAAAGGTTTAAATTCTGTACAAAGTTACAATCTGCCAAACTCCTTACTGTCTCTTAAGTCATTTTATATATGAATAAATTATAGGTGATTGTCAGTTTAATATGTATAGCTCTGTAGAGTCCAGATCCTTGACAGAAGATGGAGTCTGCTTGCAAACATTGCGTTACCAGACACTACACTACTTCTTAAATACAATGCCTTCAAGTTACTCATTAATACTATTTATATTAATTTAATTCGCTCGCCATAATGTGTATGCAGTGATCTGAGTGGGTGCTGGAGGCTGCATTCTCTAATAACAGAAGAAAGTGTAGGAATGTGTTCAGCCTGGATAAGTTGCTTGCTCTTGGTATTTAAGAGTGGTTGCCTTAACTTGATACCTTTTGCCTTGAACAATCAGTAGTCAGTGGCCATGTTGACCTGCTGGTGGTACTTGAGGTCACCGGGGTTAGTGGGACACGTCTGACCATTGTTGGGTGGACGGACAGCTTGGTATCTGGTAAAGAGTACAATGAAAAGTATAAAATCTAAGTTCAACAAGTGTCTAAATGTATCCCAGGAAATTTTTTGAGGGTGATTCCTCAATGTGAAATGTGACAAGCTTTATTTCATTAAGAAGGATAGTTGATAATGGTACATACCACACCTTCATTGATGGTGTGATATGTGCCATTTATGACACTAGTACCTGAACCAGTAAGTAGTCCTACCTCAGGAAGTTGCCTCTACAGGCAAGCCAAGGAAGTATGTCGACCTGCCAGTGTAGAGCAAAATTTACCTCTGGGCTGGCAAGTGTTGGGCTTCCTGCCCCGCTCCCTCGTGTCAGTAGCTGTCGCTCTCTGAAATTGCATATTTTGTTCAGATAAGCTTGTAACCTGTCTAGTTCTCATAGTTAACAGGATGCTTGATGGAAGACTGAGATTTTGGCTAAAAATCTAAATATAATATTTTACCTGCTAAGATACAATAACAAAAGTCCAGAAAATATCTTCCAATAATAACATTAACTGTGAATGTTAAGGTCAATTATTACATACTTTTTTAAACTCATAAGCAAACTATTAAATTTTATATACATCCATCTTGAGAAAACTTGGATGCACAAATGGCCACCTTGAAGTGGTTTCTAAATTGGTGAATGAGTACAAATTAAGTTGAAAGAATCAATCTTGGCAATCCTTCAGGAAGGCATTCCAAACATCTCCAGTGTCCAAATGAATGTTTTCTCATCACATTGGCCATGAAGGGAAGATCTGCTGTCTATAAACAGGCACAACATCTTGAGGTACAGCATCTAAAAAAATAAATCATGAGGTGTAGCATCGGAGTATCTTGTAGTACAGCTTCCCAAGACATCTTGAGATGCAGCATAACAATACATCTTGCAATGAAGCATCAGATAACGTCTTAAATTGCAGCACCACAAAAATTTTGAGGGTCAGCATGACAACATCATGTGAGGAAGCATCCCAAAATATCTTGAGGTGCAGCATCACTGAACATTTTGAGGTGCATAATCACTAAAATTGAGATGCATTGTTGCATTATATCTTGGGTTGCAACTTTACAGAACATCTTGAGATGAACAAACATTACAGAACATCTTGCAGTGAAGAACAAACTGTCTTCAGATGCAGCTTCAAAAACATCTTGAGGTGCAGCATCACAAAACATCTTGAAGGGGACCAGCATCAAAGAACATCTTGAGATGCAGAGTTACAGAAGAGCGTGAAGTGCAGCATCACAGCATATTTTCAAGTAAATGCATCTGCAAGACTACAGAGCAATTGTTTTGAAACTACAGATCAGCTACTAACATACTAATAGTCTATAAGAGGTAGAGACACCCACCTGTCGTAGCTCCCTGGTCTGGGTGACCAGGGAGGATGGGATAATGTGGGAGTGGAAACCTGTACAGTGTGCTGGAGGGGTAGACACACCCACCTGTCGTAGCAGCAGGTCTGTGCGGCCAGGGAGGCCGAGGTAACGTGGGAGCGGATACAGTGTTGGGCGCCTCGGTGATACACGTCGATCCTCTCCCGTTGGCTACTCACTCCCACCCACCTGTTGCGGCGGTCAGGTGCACGTCAGCTGGGACACACTAACTTGGTGACAGTTATTATTAATATGGAACCTATCAGTAGTGCCACTGTGTGAACACACACACAATGAAAACAGTAACACACTTGTCCTCCAGTGAACAATAATGCACTTGTCCTCCAGTGAAAAATAATGCACTTGTCCTCCAGTGAACAATAATGCAATTGTCCTCCAGTGAACAATAATGCACTTGTCCTCCAGTGAACAATGATGCACTTGTCCTCCAGTGAACAATGATGCACTTGTCCTCCAGTGAACAATAATGCACTTGTCCTCCAGTGAACAATAACGCACTTGTCCTCCAGTAGAAAATAATGTCCTCCAGTGGACAATAATGCACTTGTCCTCCAGTGAACAATAACGCACTTGTCCTCCAGTAGAAAATAATGTCCTCCAGTGGACAATAATGTCCTCCAGTGGACAATAATGCACTTGTCCAGCAGAAAACAGCAATCCTCTATTATGAATATATTTTTTCCTCATTATATAATTAAAAACTTAAGATTCTCTAACTGTTAGATCTGTGTAAATGTTTCCAAATACTAATATAAATAGATTCCCAAATAATCTGAAGAACTTTATAAAAAAACAAAAAAATCTCATTATTTGAGATGGTGACTTCAACACAATAGCACAAGGGTTGATAACTGCATGAACTCCTGTATGCTAATACCCATAATTACCAAACTCGCTCGACTCCCTCAATCCTCTGCTTCCACTCACAACTACATGTGGACTAACATCGTAGAGCACCACAACCGATAGCTCTTACTTTCCTCATTTGCAACTATAAATATAATCTATAAATATGTTGATGCTATCAACACAGGGCAACAAAACTCATCCCAGAGCTTAGTCATCTCTCATCAGGAATGGTTGAGGGTCACAGGGCTTACAACACTGCAAACCAGGCATGACAGGGCAGATCTCATCGTAACCTTTAAAATACAGTACTGAACAATTTGGAGGATGTCTATCCGGACAATTTCTTCAAAAGGTCAGATGTAACACGAACGAGGAGCAACGATTTCAAGCTCAACATGCCACAATATAGGACAGAAAACAGGAGATGCTTTTTCACCCATAGGGTTGTAAACCTGTGGAACCGCCTACCCGCTAAAGCTGTAGACGCCAAAAAATTGCTGGGCTTTAAACTACAGCTGGTAAGGATCATCAGGGCAAATGGAGGGACCTTTGACAAGCCACCAGCTTCTTGTCCTCATCAAAGCCACTAGTATTAATTAATGGCTCTCGAGTAAATTCGGATAAAATGATTCCACTAGACATATAGACCCCAACTGTCTGACTACACGGTAAAAACTATAAACAGTGTCATAGATGCAGAACATACAAAGAGCAACTGGTATCCTTCTTATCAAAATTCAATCATTAAAATACTTAACAATCTTTGGCTAACAAACAGATACTAAAATTAATTCACAAGAAACATAAATATGGAAAAAACATAGGCTCATCTAGTTACAAAAGAATTTGAAAAATTATGCTCTTCAACACCAATATAAATAGAAGAGCTAAATTTTCCTACTATGGAAACAGATTTAAAGAAGCAAAAAGAGGCATGAAACGGACTTAGAAAGCCATCTGAAATATCCTAGGATGTAAACAATAGTCTCTCAAAAACGGATCAAACCCTAAAAACAAGGCAACATTCTTTCCCTCGGATGTGGCAGCAGTAACTAAATTCAATGCAGTACTTTTATTCATCAACTGGCATTAACCTTGCAGGGAAATGTCCCAGAGACCTGGACAAATGTTGTTACATATCCCACCAACAGCCATCAAAACACTACACCTTCTGCCAGCCACTCCAGACACTATGTCCGTAACTTGCTCAAAATGAAAGTCTGTAACACTAGGGAAATATCAACTGTGACGTACAGAACACTAACTTAAGTACTGTACTTGCATCAGCCAGAGTTCTGCAAGAGTGTGACTGGCAGGCAGTGTGTTAGTGGAGTGTAGTACTAACACCAACACTGTTCTGTGACCCATTGTTACTTTATAGCTAGTGTTAAAAGATATAAAAAAATTCCTTGTTTTCCAGGAATTAATTTGTTGTCCTAGACAGCTAGCCTGTGTAGTGTGTATATATATACCTTTGGCTTGTATCAAGGTTCCCATTAGGTCGAACTACTGACCTTTCCCAGGATAAAACCCACAGTCCCGGGTAGTTTTTTAATGCTAGGTGAAAGGAAATGTATCCAGTCATTTCTGCACTTTCTGGGAATCGAACCATGGATCCTTGATTGTGAGTTGAGCGAAGCAAAATGTACACGTGGTTGTCTGTAATTAATTATTATAGTGATGATAGCAGGCAGTGTAGGTGTGGTCAGGGGATGTGGGAAGGTTTAGGCAGGGGAAGGTTAGTCATGGATTGGGTTGGACAGGATGGTGAAGAATTGCTTGGGTCATCCATGGAGTGGGGGTCGTCGAGGGGGAGAGTGGGGGCATGGTACTTACCTGTTATTAGTTCAGGGGATCAATGTCATGGCAAAGAACGCCGAAACTGGAAGTAGAGACGACGCGAAAACAAAACAAGGCGAAAACGAAGCGAAAGAAAACAGATGATGGAAGGGAACCAACAAGGCCGACAAAAGACCCGATGGAAACCACATCGAAAATCAACAGACGTTCCAATAATATTGGAAGGTACGAAGAGACTCGTGAACCAACGAGAACCATGACAAGCACCCCTGACCAAGGAACATGCAGGGCCAACGATACGAAGCAGTTTAGGCACTATGTACTAGGTCAATATAGAAATCCATCAATGTTTGTTTCACACCTTGTATGGATGTACCTTACCTGAACACTTTTTTTTTTTTCCTTTTTTTTTGTGAACAGCATCCCGACATAGGAGCGAAAAGGGTAAGGAAAAGGGGGTGAAACTCACCCCCAGGAACGACGGGACCGACGAACCCGAAGGAACACGGAACCGAACTCAGGGAGGGGTATACCCGAAAACAACAGGAACACAGAGGGAAGGAACAACCCCACTCTGAGGAACTGCCAGCCCCACACCAAAGGTACAAGAACCCAAGAGGGGCAAACGGGGCCGAGGCCCCCCAGGTAACCCCTCCCTAACCCCAGGAACCTCTACGGCATGACCCAGGGCCGAGCCGCACCCCAAAAGCCCCAGCTTAACAAGGAAAAACCAGGGCAGCCATGCAAACACTAATGAAGGGAGCCCACTGGTCAGACCCATACTGCACGGCAGGAGGAACCGACTCGAATGCCTCCGCCGCCACCCCGGAAGAGGAAAACCCCCGAGACCGCCCGAGTCTCAACCCAACCAGACCCCGCCCCAACCCCGAAACCCTCCTTTGGTACGGAGCAGGAAGCAAGGGAGGAAGTGAGGAGAACAGAAGGGGAGGAACAAGAAGCGGAAGGAGCCAGAGCCGAAGCGACCCCTCAACCCCAAGTCCAGACCCCATCCACCAAAACGGGGCAGCCTCGGGGCATCCGGGGCCGCAAATCAAGAGTGTTGCAGCAACACACACCCAGCAAGCAACGCCGCAGCCGCCTGCACCCAAGTATCAAGACCAGTGGCCTGGGTGAAGGAGAGCGCGTACCGACAACAATCATCGGACGACTCCGGGTCACAAAAATAATGACCCAACAGGCAGCATGGCGGAGGCACAACCGGTGAGTGTCACCCTGAGACAAGGGGACAGATCAACCGTCAAACTCGCAGGACGCGAGGGGGACTCCGGGGACACACCTAGAGGACCACAGAGCCCCTGTGGGGTTTCCCAGGGCCCTTAGCCTTTGGTACATGCAAATGGGAAGCCCAGGCAGGGTACCGCGAACCGGCGCCCAAATCTACCAACAAACTGCTAAAGCTGAACCCCTGGGACGTGTCCACTCACGGGGGCCAAGCGGGGAGTACCGCCAACAGAAGAATTCGAAAGAAATTCACCTAGAACAGGAAAGGGGGACCATAGTAAAAGCAGACCCCCCACCAGGCAAAAACAAAAACAAAAGAAAAACCCTGCAAGAGGACAACGTACCCAGGCTGAACAGAGCCGGCCGCTGTTAATGGTGAAAACTAGCTGTGCAGTACCCCGCGCCCCTACCAGTGACGAAAACTACCACCTACCCAGAGACAAACCAGGGCAACAAAACCCCAGCCGACGCCAAGGGCGGCCCAGTACTGAGCAGTAAAGGACACGGGAGGTAGAACCCAAGGTGACTTCTGGAAGGTGGCCCCAAGCCCCAAGGGCAGTACTTACAGGGCACCTAGGGAAGATAGCCCTAAGCACATGCAGCCCGAGTACCGTGGAATCTTACTCCTGGCTCACACCCCACCGGTAGAGACAGTCCACACCACAAGGCACAGAACTGAAACAAAAACCGGAGCCAGAGGCACTCGACCGGCCAGTAATACCATCAGCCAAGAACTGCCAGTTGGATCGCCGGCGTGGAGGGTCTGGGGCTCCCTCTTCCCCCTCTCGGGGAGGGAGGGTTGCACAGACGGTGGCATGATGACGTCATGCTAGTTTGATAATTTTGTTTGGGGAGTTCTGTCCACTAGTTCGGCTTTCGGTAGCAATAATTTCACCAGAATAGGGGTTTGTTTTGGGGCGCCTACCTTTTTGGGTGCCTGTCCCGGTCAATGGCAGACATAGAATGCTCCCAATCACAAGGGGGGTTTCTATAGGCCATTGCTCCTCATGCCTCTCTGAGGGGGCCCAGGTTCTGGCTCGTGGTCCCTGGTAGGCAAGAACTCCTAGCACTTTGACTGATGCCAGAAAATTATACATACAGGCATACCTCAGAATACGAGTTTAATCCGTTCCTGGAGACGCCTCGCCTTCCGAAAACTCGCATTCCGAAGTTAATTTCCCCATAAGAAATAAAGGGAAATGAATTAATCCGTTCCTGACTACCCCAAAAACCCCACATCAAACTAAATTTTTATACCTAATTCATCTAAATAAACCTACAAAACTGTGTTCCAGTTATTACTTACCTTGCTGTCGAGTGCTGTAGGCGTATGGAAGATGGTGAGGAGGGGGGAGGAGGAGAGGAGTTACTGTTTGGAAGGGGAGTCCCCTTCCATAATCACATCACATAACCCCATGCCTTGTAACACTATGGATACCACTTCTCTTTCTAAATTTTTCAAACCAGCCCCTGCTTGCCTTAAACTCTTTCTTATCTGCATCACTCGTTGCAGGGGTATTCTTTAGAAGGTCTTTGTGCAACACCCTGGCTTTCTCACAAATAATGGCCTCCGAAACACTATCACCCCTCAACTCCTTGTCGTGTATCCAAATTAATAACAACTTTTCCACTTCTTCAAGTATTTGTGGTCTTTGTGCCGTTAATGTTCTTACTCCTTTTGCCACTTTAGCACCCATAATCTTATTTTTCTTCTTAAGTATAGTGCATATTGTTGATGTGGCTTTGTTGTACTGCCTACAAAGTTCAACAACACGTGTACCGTTCTCATGCTTCCGAATGATCTCTTGTTTCTCCTCTATTGTCATCCTCACATGAGCTTTCTGGCCTTTATCCTTACCACTGACTTTCTTGGGACCCATGGTGAAATATATAATAACAAATTGTATAGACAAATCACCAAAAATCCAACAAAACACTGAAAATCCACGAGAAGAATTGATGTGGGGGTAGTCACTGAGCGCGAGACAATGGTAAACTGAGGGGCGGCGGGGCGGAGGGGCGACGATCGCCGAACCACCACGCGCTAGGTCGGCCTGTACGCGTATCAACAAACTCGCGTCCCGAAGTAACCCTCGCCTTCTGAGACAAATTTTTGGAGTAAATACTGCTCGCCTTCCGAAAACCTCGCATACAGGGACAATCGCATTCTGAGGTACCACTGTATCCATTCAGCCTGGATAGCTCCGGGGAGCCTCTGGGACTCACCCAGAAAATGGCGTTTCATTACATTCAACGCTGGTTTTTTAGGTCCAGATAGATGCAGTCAACACAACCATTTCTTTCCTGTAAATTATGTGGCTCTATCATAGAAACTGAGTAAATTCATAACACATGGTTTTCCAGATTGAAAAGCATACTGTCTTTTTTGTTATATAATTTTTGTCCAGGTGTTCTACCCATTTAGTTTTATTTTTTCCAATATTTTGACTACTACACTAGTCAATGATACAGATATATAATTAAGGGGGTCTTCCCCGCTGCCACTTTTTGGTTGAGGGGTGAGGGGTGGGCATGGTATTTAAACTGAGTGTGTTTGAGGGGTGAGCATGATACTTGTGGTTGTGGTTGAGGGGTGAGTGGTAGTCATGGTACTAAGCTGGGTGTAGTGAAGAAACACATGAGGACATACCTGAAGTGGGTGTGGTGGATGGGGTCATAAATATGGTGTTGGTAGGGTAGGTCAGCAGGGTACAAGCAGGGGCAGGAGGGCAGTGTCTCCAGGCTAGCCAGTTCCTGCAGCGCCTCCTCCACTCGGCAGGTGGACCAAGCGGTACACGGGTCACCTCCTGAAATGATATGTGAGGCAATGTGGTAACAAATAAAAAGTCTGTGGTTATGATGGTGCCATGCAGTGTGGGAGTAATGACAGTAATGACAGGCAGTACTGGCAATAGATGTACAGTAGTGGTGGCAGTGATGGTGACAGCAAAAGCACTGAAGCCCAGTGTGGCTGTGGGACTAAAGACCAGCGGTCTCCACTGCTATTCTTCTCAACCCTCAATTCTGTGTCTGTGTCCTGAATGTACAGTTCCATGGGTATTTATTGGGGAATTAGAGAGCTAAGCCCCGTCTACCAAAGTAAGATAGCCTCAGGTTCTCTACCTAAAGTCGTAGACAGTGGCTTGTCTGAAGGACACCCCTAGCTTCCCATCTGCCATTTATCAGCTTAGCAGAAGGCAAGGTCAATTCACACGACCTGACCTGTTGCAATTAACCCTCTAGAGGTGTGACATTTTTAATTGCTAAGACCAGACAACCTGGCGCCTTCCAATATCCTGCATGACTGCTTTCGTTGTATGTAAAATAAAATATCTTTATGGTATTACACTAATAATCCAGCTATTTGTGTAAAATACATTTAAGGTTTTGCTGTTGATGCTCATGCCCTTCACAAGTATCACATCACCTTGAGAATACTTCTTTAAAGTCATAAAATTCTCTTTTTTATCCTAACATATTTCCCTATTATCCCAGCTCAGTTATCAGGATTAGAATTACCCCTTGCCAGTTCATACCTAGTCTAGTATCATCTAGAAGTTTAAACTCCTAGTTGGGAGAGATGCACCCCGTACATGCATGTCAAGAGATGGGGGTCGTAGTAGAGGACGTTTAGGCAATGATGATAAGAGAAGAGGTAGTGTTGGTACCAGAAGCAGTGATAGTAGTAGAGGTAGGGATGGTAGCTGAGATATTGGTATTGGCATTAGAGATAGAAGTGGCTAGTATCAAATTCAACTATTTATTTGATATAGGAACAGTGAATTTTTTTTTTATAAATATACAGTGACCAGGGTGACAGAAGTAGCTGCTAGACTTCGTTTTAGCCTAAGTAGGCACATGGATGGGGCTACGATATGACAGTGATAGTACATGTGGGTAGTGATGGTAATATTAGAGACAAGGACAGTATTGACACCAGTGATGGTTATACGAGTGTCAGTAGTGATAGTGGAAGCAATGATGGTAGTAGTAGTAGTGGAGGCAGTGATGGTAGTAGAGATAGAGGCAGTAGTTGTAGTAGTAGTGCTGGTATTTATTGTGGTTATAATAGGTTTAAGATCAATAATTACATAAATTCTGGTGATTGTAATAACATTGTCTGTGGCAGAAAGAGTAGCAGCAGCAGAAGTAGTAATTGTACAGAAGTAGTGGTGGCAGTGGCGATGGCAGCAGAATCCAAACCAAATTTTGTGTAAGCCGTGGTATAAGCAGCATCGGTAAGAGGAAGAGCAGGACTTACCAGCAGCAGTGTGGTGACTGGTGGGCTGTAGGTCTTGTTGGTCCGTGCTGAGGATCTGCTCCAGGGCCTCAGCTAGGCCCAGCACCAAGTCCTGTGTCGACCCTGTCTGCCTCTCCTCTCCTCTCCTCCTTCCTTCTTTACCCCTTTTCTCCTTTTCGTCTTGTATTTTCCCTTGCTTTCGTACTGATCTTCTATCTTCACTTTGCGTGTTAATGGACTTTTTATTCATTCTGTCATTGTCCCCAATTTTTTTTTCTTTAATCTTCACTTTTGTAATGTTTGCCAACTTTTTCCTCTTTTTCTTCTTTTGAGGCCCTCTTCCTCTTAGTCTCGTGCCATCACCATGGTGTTGAGACGCTCCACCTCTCGTTCTATTGCCCTCACCGTGGTGTCGGGACCCTCCATCTCTTGGTTTCATGCCATCACCATGGTGTTGGGTATGTCCACCTTTTGGTGACATGCCATCACCATGATGTCGGGTTCCTTCATCTCCCGGTCTTGCATCCTCACTATGGTGTTGAGGCTGTTCCATCTTTATGGGATTCCACTTTTTCACAATCTGATGTGAAAATAAAAACATTTATATTTCATTGCAGAAGAAAATGCAACTGTCTTTGTATCTGTTAATATAAAAGTCCTGCAATAAGAGAAACCAGTGTTGTATAGAAGTAAATTGTTTTATACTAATTTGCTGGTAATGCTTAGATCTCTTATGACCTTTCCCAATCCTATGCTTTCTATCATTTGAAATACATTATTCCCACCCACCAATTCATGGTTATTTACAGTGTTTAAACTAAGCCGCAATAGTCTTGCACTCAAAACAGTTTAGCTGGCAATACTATTAATGTCGCCCCGTGAATGAGAGTAAAAATGAATTATAATGAAACGGCAGGAACTTGCATGTTGACCAGGTGATGTCAGTAATGGGATTGAAGTCTACAGTGGGCTACTTTCCTTTTTGCAGGGGCCGGTCATAGCCTTGCCCCTTTTCAAACCCTTCTCTACCCTATAAATAGGTCAGTTGTATCCTCACTCCTTTTCAAATTCCCCTTCTTGACCCCAGAATAGACCAGTCATACCCTAAACTTTTTCAAACCCTCCTTGCTGCCCCCCAAATGGGCAAGTCCCACCCTCCACCCGTTTAGACCCTGCCCCGTGAATTGCCTGGTCGTTGCTCCACCATTTTCAAAGCCTCCTCCCCCTCCCCCAACCTTCCTGCTGTTGTCTGTGTGGGGATATTTTTATTGTTGTTCTACCTACTTAAACCAGAAGCACTTTATTTCACCTGATGCCTCTGTTTACCTTCAAGGTCATCTCTGTTTGCATTTCTCAGTTGTCTACAAGGTTACCAGTGTTTGTGTTGTTCTCTTTCCCTCCCTCCAGCCCATTGCCGTCATGAGGGGGGCTTGGTGGGCGGCTGCCAGTGTGTGATGCTCTATGGGACAGCTTGTTCTCTGTCCTTTTGAAGCCTTATGTACCTGCTGCTGTCTTCACTAACTTTGCGGGTTGCTTTTTCCTCTTCATGTTTCATTTTTCTTCCCCACCTCTTCTCCATTCTGATTGTTCCCTTCCTGCTGACTTTTTGCCATTCTTGAATATTCTTTCTGATGTCTTCTATTTTGACACTGGGTGTTTGGGGAGAGACACTCTCTCACTCGTAGAACTGTGGTACCCAACGTTGTCAAGTGAGGGGAACACTTTTATTGTCAAACTTTGCCTTTGTTGCCGAGCAAGATCTCGACTGACTGACGGTTCTTAGGGAGGTGATTGCAGGGTGTACAGTATATCCATGATCCACCCCTGGGGGTGCATCAATGATATACTGGTATGTCTGGCATGTCTTGTCGTATGCCCTATCCTCAAATGGTGCGTATGGGGGGCTTATTCGTGGATGAAATTTTTACCTATTCATTTTTATGCCGTTCTCTGACCCTCCTTTAACTTCTCAGATTCATGGGGTGGGCGACCAGGCCCCCGAGTCGGAATGTGGATGGAAGGCCGGGCTCTGTAGTGCCACTACATTAGGCCCTGACCAAGCTGCATATTTGACACTTTCTGCTCCCCTCCCATCTCTGTGGCAGGGTTGAGTCTAAGCCACCTGTGGTGACCACCTCATCACTTGGCATGGCTCTGTCTCTTGTTGTAACAACTGCACCTTTTACCCCCTCTCTTACTGGGGGTGCTCAGCGTCGTCACCTCTGCACTTGCGCACGCATGATTCCTTCCCAATCTGCTATTCCAGGCTTTGTTTGGTCCTGCTACGTGGACTAAGTATTGTTATCTGTCATGTTGATCCTACTCGTCCTGATGATTTATTCCTCCAGGAACACCTCGTTGATTCGGTGGATACATTTGTCACTTTTAACCCCACCCATACTGGTACACGTGTTGTTGCAGCCCCTTCTCAAGAAGCGGCTTTCCGCCTGGCTTCATTATTCTGCATTGGAGAGAGCCCTGTTCGGATCTCCAAAAATGCTTGGTTAAATGCCAACATTGGCACATTTATTCTCCCGCACCATGTTGCGACTGGTGATAAGGAACTGAAAGACTGCCACGATGATATTAACTACATCCTTGAGGTTCAAGGCCCCCAAGCCATGATACGTTCATGTATCAAGTATCAGCCTTGATTTGATACATATGTGCGTTCACTCGACCCCCCTCGTGGTGGTGGTCATCAGCCTCTTCACTTTGTGAAGGTCACTTTTGATAGTACAGTAGGTCCCTTCCATCTTCTGTCATTCTTTCTAGTGCCAGATGCTCCTTTCAGGAGTACATCCCCCTCTCCTCGCCTTTGCAACAGGTGCTGGAGACCAGATATGTCATATGGTTGAGATATGTCAACCAGATATTTTACCTCTTCACCCCTCACTATTATATTTTGTGTTTATAGAAGTACTGTAAGGGCAAAGAGGTAGAACATCAGGTTGACAGAGCCCGGATGCATGGGGGGAATTGTGTAAAACCCTGGTTTGTGTCTCCGAGAGGCTGTGGGATTTGTGTGAGGAAGTAGCACTCCCGGTTGCAATTCTTTTACCGTGTCGTGGTGCAATCGACTAAGGCGCATCTGGTATCATCCCAGATGTAGGTTAGAACCATCATCATGCCCCTTGTGGATTTGTACACTTTTACTGTTTCAGTAAGTCCAAGTAACTCTTCCTACAAAACTTCCTCTCTAGTCGTTCCTTTAGAGTGGAACTTGGTACCACACTCTGCCTCTTTTCAGCAATTCGAAGGTGTACCCCAAGGTAGTATTCTAGGCACTATTCTTTTTTTTTTTCCCCTGGTTGCTCTCAATGGTTTTTCCTCCCTTCTGGCATCTTCTCAGCTCTCTGTCAATGATCTTAACCCTTTTGCTGTCGAGGTGTCGAGCCTCTCCTTCAACAGCAGCTTCAACTTGTGATTGATGCCGTGTCATCTTGCGCCACCAATAATGGCTTCAAGTTCTCTACAACTAAAACTTGTGCTATGACTTTTACTCAGAAGCAGGTCATTCTTCGTCCCCCCCTTCCTTTGTTGCTTTATGGTAGTTCTCTTTTGTACAAAGATTCTGCTAAGCTTTTGGGGTTAATCTTTGACACATGTGTTGGTCACTCCATATCTCTTGCCTCCGAGTTGAATGCTTTAATGCCCTTAAATTAAGGTCTTGTCTGATACTTCTTGGGGAGCTGATAGGCGCACGCTCCCCTCTACATTTCTCTCTCGTACTGTCTAAACTCGATTATGGTTGCCCTGCTTACTTGCTGCTCCTCCTCCTTCTCTTTGCCATCTTGATGCTCTGCTCCATACTAGGTTACACCTCGGCTCTGATGCCTTTCGTTCAACTAATCCCCTATGCCTGTATGTTGAAACTGGCGTCCTGTCTCTACAGGATCGTCATGATCACTACTGTCTTCGCTACCATGCGCAGTTCTTTCAACATTCTCACTCTCACTTATGTTATGCTTTGATCTTTTACCCCTTCAGTGGTTTCTGTTTCCCTTCACCACCTACCTCTTTCTGTACGGTTGTATTGCTTACAAAAATGCTCTTGTGGTTTTTGTTGCCAATATTTCTCCTTGTGTCGTTGCATCCATGCCCCCGTGGAGGGTTCCCCTTCCTAAGTTTTGTAAAACCCTGACCCTCGTGACTGAATCTTTTACCCATCCTACAGCTCTGAAATGCCTTTTACTTGAACACTTTTCTTAACACTCCTGCTATATTTGCGTCTTCACTGATGGATCAAAGTTTGCAGACGGTGTAGGCTACTCTGTTGTTTTCCTGAAAACACCTATATGTGTTGCCTGTCTCTGAAGACTGGCATCTTCAAGGCAGAACTTTATGCTATTTTGTATGCCCTTCATCAACTGTTTTCTCATTGTCAATCATTCTTTGTTGTTGTAGTTGACTCTCGTAGTGCACTCATGGCTCTGGAGTCCGTTAATCCAGTCCATCCTGTGGTAGTTGAAATTCAACATTGGCTGTTTCTTATCTCCAGCAGATTTAAGACAATGGAGTTTTGCTGGGTTCCTAGCCTTATTGGTTTGCCCTTAAATGAGCGTGCGAACACTGCCACTAAGGAGGCTATCCGCACTTGTCCCATCTCCTGTAAAGGTTTTCCTTATTCCGACTTCTATCCAGTTATTCGTTCCTCAATCCTTGCCCATTGGCAGGGTCGTTGGTCATCTATTACTGGTAACAAACTGCATGCTCTTAAGGGTAGTGTGTTCCCATGACCTACCTTCCTACCACCGTAACTGGTGGTGGGAAATGGCTATGGCAAGGTTGCGTATTGGCTATACATGCTTTAACTCACGGGCACTTAATGGAGTGCTGCCCTGCTCCTTATTGTCCAAACGGCAGTGTCCCTCTTTCGGTCCTGCATATCCTCTTTGAATGTCCGAACTTCCAGGACGTGCGTGTTTTGCTTCCTGACCGTCCCCGTGGTCATTTGTCCCTAGATAGCATTCTTGTTGAATCAGATACCTTTGATATCATTCAGCCTATGAATATCCCACACATTTGATAGTGCTACATAGCCTTCCTGGCTTGGTACCTTCTTTTGATAATTACTTACTTACTCAATTCCACATAGAAAATGAATAAGGTAAATCAAACTGGTAACTAATATAAACTCTGGAAGCTTTCTTCTCTCTTCCCTAACACAGCCACTCCTCACGTCATCCAAAATAAGCCCCCAGACACAGTGTAGGGTGGGTAGGCTGAACTCACGAGGATGTAGGGTGGGTCACGTGGGTGGGCAGTACTCACGGGGTGCCGGGTGAGTGGGTGGGCAGTACTCACGGGGTGCCGGATGAGTGGGTGGGCAGTACTCATGGGGTGCCGGGTGAGTGGGTGTTCAGTAGTGACGGACATAAGACGCCCATCTCCTGGCTCCTCGTCCTCCGTGTTTCGGGTCCAACCTGTCAATATTAATGTTGAAAATGTTATTGAGTAATTGATAATAAATTTAGATTAAGATTTATAAATGGCTGTGATAAGTGCATCTTGTGAGCTTAGATGGGTCGATCCGGTGTTAGTACTCTTTGATGGGGGTTCGGTCTGATGTTGAGTGAGCATTACTGGGGTACGACTGATGAGTAAACTATGATGGGGTCAGGTGTGGAGTAAAACAGTGTCCGTTGCACAGTGGTAAAACACTCCCAGCGCTTCGTAAGCGCTTTGGCCTGGATTCGTATCCTGGCCAGGGAGGACCGATGGGCGTCAATCCTTAACTGTACGCCTCTGTTCACCCAACAGTGAATGGGTATCTGGTTGTTAAACAATTTGGCGGGTCGTATTCAGAGGAAAATTAGGATTAAGGACCTGCCCGAAACGCTATGCGTGTTAGTGGCTTTACAAGAACGTAAGAACTCTTGTATATATAAATAAAAAAATAAAAAACCTGGATGGGGTTCCAGCGTTGAATCAACTTTGAAGGGATCAAGTGTTGAATAATTCATGCCATGTGTCTTCACACATACTCATCATATTTACACCCTTTATACTCTTGCTTACTCATCATAATTACTCCACTTACTCATGTGCCTGTAAGACTTACTCATCACATTCACACAGTGTATCCTCAGACTTACCAATTAAATTCATGTATGTCCTCAAATGTACTCATATTTATTTCAATTTATTTAATTATCTATTAATATACAAGAATGACATTGGGTTTATGAGAATACATAACATTGGTGTTCTTACATTCTTGCAAAGCCACTAATATGCATAGCGTTTCGGGCAAGTCCTTAATCTAACAGATAAGGTAAAATTAATAATAGGCACATTGTAGCAAAATTTGAGTTCGACATAATAACTACAATATAAATTGACGTAGATGATTACACGGTGAAGTTGGATGACTTAAGTACAGTGTACTGTACTAATATTGGGGGAGTGGGTACTACAAGATACACTGTGAGTTTGAAGCACAAGGTAGGAAACTATGAGGATGAAATTAGCTTTTTGGTTTTACTTTTGAATAAGGCATAGGTTGGACAATTTTTTAATTCATTAGGAAGGGGGTTCCAAAGACTAGGCCCTTTTATTTGCATGGAGTGTTTGCACAGATTTAGTCTGACTCTGGGGATATCAAAGAGAGATTTATTTCTGGTGTGGTGCTCATGGGTTCTATCACACCTATCAAGGAAAAGTTTCAGATCAAGATTAGCATTTAGGAACAAGGTTTTGTACATGTAAATAGCACAAGGGAATGTGTGGAGTGTGTGTGTATGTTTAGCATGTTTAAGAATTTTAACAGAGGGGGCTATGTTTTGTCTGAAAACAGTTTATTGTTCTGATAGATTTTTCCTAGGCAACAATGGGCTTGAATCCCATGGTTGATACTATATATAAGATAGGGATATATTAGCAAATAGTATAATGAGAGGAGAGCAGAGTGGGGGAACATAATATCTGGTTTTAAAGAGTATATCAACAATTTTTTTCGTTAGCAAACAGTATAGGTTTAAGAATGTTAAGAGACATTTGGAAAATCACTGATGTAATGTGCCATAGGGCAGCATCTTAGGACCTCTCCTATTTCTGATGTGCATCAATGATTTGCTAAATTTCTCATTCATAAACTTATACTATTGCTGACGATACTACCTTCATGTATTCAGACACAAAATCCACAAAATAAATATAAAAAAAAGAGGTGGATGTTGGAAACGTCAATAAGTTAGAAAGATGTTGGGAAACATTCATGTAGTGATAGTTGTAAAAAAGTGAAACTCGCAGGACGCTGAATTAATGGACGCATCCACCATTTACAACTTCAGGGCAAGTATGACAGAATATTGGAACATCAGGAGGTATAAACAAACCAGCTACAGTATTCTAGATTTTGGGCTCTAGAGCTAACTCTCGCCTACCTCAAACACAATTAGGTAACCACAAGGCTTGTCACAACCACCCTATAATGCTGCGCTTAAGTCGCGTCCTACCGGGCTTGTTCCAAACCACGGTTTTAATACATCACACTTCTACAACTTCCTATTTAATCAAAACTTTTGTTTTAATTATTTTGTTCATTATTATTTTAGTGTGTAATAAAGCCTTCGACAAGCCGCCGGGTTCCTGTCCTCATCGAGGCCACTAGGGTTAGTGGCCCTCCGGTAAAAAATACTGTATCAGGAATATCAGGTAAATAATTTTTTAAAACATGGCAAGGAATTATTTTAAATATCCACAAATTAATTGAGTTTTGTAGTCTGATCATATTGAGGTCTTATTTGTCTAGCAACTCTTCTTTTATAAACTGAATTGATTACCTTGAATCGTATTTTGCTGCTGGTGGTGATTGTGGTGGCGTGAGTTCGGGTGGTCCTGGGCTCGGGGCGGCAGGGGCGTCCGGACCTCGTCGCCAACACCTTCACCAACAACATGGATGCTCACTCTGATGTCTGGGTTGTACGGAAGCCACTTCAAGCTCTCGCTATTAGCAATATCAAGTGGAATGAGAAATTGGCTTGAGTCTTCTGTGGAAAGTAGACTCATTTCGCCTGAAGGGTCTTTCCAACTGTGGTTCGCCAGCATGGGTGCTCGTGTGGCTTGCAACAAGAAGTGATACTTGCTTCCTGTGACCAGCTCAACCAGTTCGGATTTCTTTGGGTCAAGTGGAGTGATGGAGGCCGGTGAGTGAGATAGAGTTGATGAGTGAGGCAAGGTTAAGTTACCAGGATGTCCTGGGGTCCAAGGCACAATGGATAAGGCTTCCTTGACCCGGCGACGTTGCTCGTGTTTTGAGTCTCCACCTTTCAACTGCCTCATTCTCTTTCTTCCCCTCCTCTTCTGTTTTATCCGCTTCTTCTTTCCCTTTTTTTTTCTTCTCTTTCCTCCATGAAGATTAATTGTCTTTACAAGCCTCTTCACCCTATTGGGTGTTGGGGGTAAAATTGTTCGCGCCTGCTCTGTCATCTGGGCTCGCCCAGACACACTCTGAAACAAAACAGTAACACAATGGTAACATGAAACTAATGATGGTGGTTTCCTATGTATTTTGGTTGTTGTGAAAGTACATTTGATAAATGTGTAAGAAGACTTATTAATGCATATCATGTTACTTGCTGGGAAGACAGGAATCATTGTTTTCAGGTATAAACCTTTACACTTTACCGCAATTGAGGAAATTAGAATTACAATGCAGGAAGTTGCCTCCCCACACTGCCCACAGTAAAGTTCAGAAATAGTACCATATTCTAGTGAAAGACCACATGAATTTTTATTTATACATACAACAGTTCTTAAATTCTTTGTACAGCCATTAGCACGCATAGCATTTCGAGCAAGTCCTTAATCCTAATTTTTACACACACACACCACACACACACGCATGCACGATTTCAGTGACTACGTAACATGTACCATAGCAATTGGAGGACAAAAAATTATAGTAGTAGTAGTCATATATAACCCTCCCCCCCCCCCCACCAAATGACAGAAGACCCAGAATGGAATATGATAAACAACATGGCCACCATCAATATAATAGAGAGAGCAGCTTCTGTAGCTAGCAGGATCTGATCCAGACTACAAATCATGAGAGACTTCAACCACAGGAAGATAGATTGGGAGAACAGAGACCCACATGGAGGACCAGACACATGGAGAGCTAAGCTGCTGGACGTATCAACAAGAAACTTTCTAAGCCAACACATCAAGGGACTGATAAGAATGAGAGGAGAGGATGAACCAGCTATGCTTGATCTAATATTTACCCTAAATGAGTCGGGTATAAGGGAAGTT